>NC_056561.1:40575508-40583011 GCF_013358625.1 Macadamia integrifolia | reverse complement strand
GAAAAAAATCCCCAAATGACCAAAAACCCCTCAAAATGGAATATGAAACAAATATCATAATAAATTCTCTATAATTCTCTCTCTCTCTCTCTCTCTCTCTCTCTCTCTCTCTCTCTCATTCTCTCTGGAAAAAAAAAACGTAGAGCACAATGGAGGGAGTTTCTCCATAGAGAGAATTATAAATAATTATGAAAATATTGAAAAGGCAAATATGGAGAGAGATATACCATAAAAAAAAATCACTTCTAAAATCTCTCATTCCATCCCTTACAAAATCTAAACGTGGAGGAAATGAGTATTTTCTCTCTATAATTTTCTTACTCTTACTCACTCTCTCTAAACATGGAGGAGAAATGGGTGTCATCAATTATAATTATTACATATTAAAGGGATTAAAAAAAAAGGCACAAAATTATGGAGAGATTTATTGCATAAAAACGGTATCTTTCAATGATATTTCATCGACTTTAAAGGTTTTTACTGGATAGAATTCTTCTTTATATATATCACAGAGATGACAAAAAAATCAACTACAATATCTTAGGATTTTTCAATTTTTTGTCTCTTACAACAATAGCTCAGAATATTTTCACTCAATCTTTCTCTTATCCTAATTTATTAGTAAAGAAACGCTTCCCTCTCCTTCATTATGAAATAGAATCTCTCTCCCCCCATGTATTTATTAATTTTTTGAAACATTTCTTATTTTATTTATTAGTAAATAAAATATTCCCTCTTCTCTCCCCTTTATTAGAAAGCAAAATCAGAAATCTTTTTTTCTCTCTCTCACACATGTTCCTATCTCTACCCATCAGAAAGCAAAACCATAAATATTTTTTTCTCTCTCTCACACACGTTCCTATCTCTACCCAACATCCGTTATTTCTCTCTCTCTCTCTCTCATACACGTTCCCAATCTTTCTCTTATCCTATTTATTATTAAAGAAACTCTTCCCTCTTCTCTCTTCTTCATTAGGAAATAAAATCTCTCCCCCCCCCAAGTATTTATTACATCTCTTATCTTATTTATTAGTAAATAAAATTTTTCCTCTTCTCTCCCCTTTATTAGGTAACAAAATCAGAGAGTTGTGTCACCTCTTTGGTCTTCTCTCCCAAAGCCCACACTCTGCTCGAAGAGAGCTCCAAGAGCTCCCTTTCTCTGTTATTTCTTTGGCTCCAAGTAAACTATTGTAAGGTTTCTTATACAGTTCTTTAGTTTTTTCTTTTCCTATCCAATGATTTAATTTAAGGTATTCATCTTCGCTCCTTGATCCTATAATGCACTTCTTATCTTCTAAAATTTGTTTGTTGGTTTGTTTGTTTGATTTTTTTTTTTTAATCCATAATTTTTAAATGTTCGATTTTCTTTGTTCATTTATGGGTTTATCATATCTAATGTTGGGTTAAGCCTCTAACTTGTGTCAGGTATGACAGAGTCTCAGGGCTTCATAATCCTCGATCGGTTAAAGAAGTCTTTAAGGATTTTAGATGAAGGCACGCTGGGACAATCAAGGCTCTCACCACTGGTTGGGTTTTGTTTCGTTGCTTCTCTCATTCTTATTTTGAGGATTTTTTGCTTCGTTGGTTTTGATGTTTATGTTGTTTTTCTTTTACAGATGTTGAGAAATTATTTCAATAATGGGATCCTCATGAGTTCTATTTCTTATATGGGATTGGTGGTGTTTTGGTTGTAAAAAGTAATAGTGACTACGGTATTAATTTGGTTTATGGATACTGTTAAATTATATATTTTGATTATTTCAGGGTTGCAATTACGAAGGTTTCACTTTAGAGTTGGTTGGATCTCAGATTCAAAGATATCTCTAATTATATCCCTTATTTTATTTTCATGCAATCCGATCAACTCTTACTTCTCTTTGAGTCATAAGTTCCCAACAACCACCGCTTAATTGGAGATTCAATTGAGCACGTAGGACTTATATTAGATGCTCTAAAAATTTCTCATGGACAAACTTTTTATACTGGATGCATGTGATTGCCTTTAGACCTGCCTGAAAAAAGAAATGACTAAAAAGGGATTCCTTCAACATTGGATATCTGTAACAAAGTGACCCCAAATTGCCAAATAAAAGAATCTATGAAAGAAAGAGTTGAGACTATCAAACAAACCATTAATACCAAGAATTAATATGTTCTTCAAGTTTTTCAATCATGTTCAATTGATTTTCTATTTTTGTGATATGTTCTCTTACATGAAAGCATTACATTATTGTTTTTATGAACCTCATAAGGAAATCATTTTTGATTACACAATGATGAAATTGGTTATTATGATTGCATTATCGTTAACAAGCTTCTGAACTCCAGATTTCTCTGGTTGTAACCAAGGCTATAGAAAGAGCTTAAAAAGAAAGTGTGTCAATGTCGTTCCCTCTTCAGAGACTCCAAGATTGTTTTCATCCACATTCAAGGCTCCTAAACTAAAGAATCCATCATCGATAGCTTGTAATTAAATCTCTTAGAGAGAGAGAGACAGAGAGACATTTTACTAAAGAGAGACCTCTTTCTTATCATTGATTGTCTAAAAATATGTTGTAATTGTCTATCATTATTTGAAATTTAATAGTCATCTTAAATTATTAATTATTTCAATGGATATCATATATGATAGAAATACATATTCTCTCTCTCAGCCACGTGCATTTGCACGTGTCCTTTTACTAGTATATATATATATATATTCCTTGATTTCTTGTGTACTAAGTCAATGACCCCTATAAGCTATTTGTGACCAGATTTATTTGGCCCTCTGTGTTCATGTTTTATGTAGGAATCTTTGTTCAGATTGTACGTCGATTGTTTTCTATGCTTTACGGTTATTGGTTGGCTCCTTAAATTGGGTGACATGTGTTATTGTGAACGATATTCTTTCTTGTTTCTGTTTTTTACTAATTTATATATTTTGTATCTCTACATGATTAAGACTTCTCCAAACTCAAGAAAATTGCATTTACATTATATATTTATTTATAGAATTTTGGGCTTACATTGAGCCTCAAGATGAATTTTGGGTGAATCAATGGATACAACCATAAATTGGTTTTCTGTCAACCATTGAATTAGGGGTGGACAGGTGTTGAATGGAGATGAAGAATCAGTAAGGAATTGGTGGATCGAGAATTGAAGATGAGTCAAATCTACCTTAAATAAGATAAAATAGAAGAAAATAATAAATAAATAAAAGGTTAAAGATAATTTTATGAGAAAATGTTGGATGCTACTGATATCAAGTATACTAACATCCATTGTATCTATCTCTCTTTTTCATTTTTTCTGAATGATACTCCATCATTTGTTTCTATTGGTGCTATCCGTTAGTATACTTGATATCGATGACATACTTATCCCTCTCCTTAATTTTATTTTATAATTTCTTATTAGTGGTCGTACATGAAACACACGGATTGTGTTCTTTGAGTGAAGATCAAATCCTTATATAACGAGTCCTCGTGTAATCATTACCTAACACGTGGAGAGAAGAGACAACTAAAGTAATAATGAATGCACATGGACGATCATTGTGTTAGGACCTCATCCTGTCTCGTGTTATTTCATGATGTTGCATTTCCGGTTGTTGACCAAAACAAGTTAGAGAGAGAGAGAGAGAGAGAGAGAGAGAGAGAGAGAGAGTGCGTGCGCATTATGACTCTTATGAGAGAGAGTACATGATTATTGCTTCGCCTGTTGACTCACCCAAGCAGGTTTGGCAGGGTGTGCGAAAGGGGGGATCCAACTCTTCTACGGTGCGGGGTTGTGTTCTGCATCTTGTAGCGTGACACCACAGATCAACACGTGAAATTTTTCAAAGAGGATAGTGAAAATTGTTGATGGCTTAGAAGAGTCTCTGTTCATGGAATGGAGGGAAGAGGTTATCAAACCTCAATGATCTCACCATGTAATCTTCCTCTTCCCTGCTCACTACACCTAATTCCAATATCTCCAAAAATGGGTAAATTTAGACCACTTCATTGAACATCTCCTCCACCCTTAGACACCAAATGGTTCTTTAGCTTCTTCTTCATTCTTATTGGTTCCAAGTGTTATGGAAATAGATTGGGGAATCTCCCTTTTCAGTTCTTAGAATACTATTAAATATTGGAAAGCAGTTACAGGGATTTTCATGGAGCATACTACTCATGGGTAATGTGGAGGAAAAACATGTGATGTAGTTTAAGAAGCCTTCTTGGTCATGACTAAGGTTCCTTGCGCTTGAAAATAGGTCCCACGAACAGTCCTCTATCATCTTCTATAGTCTCCTTCATAGATCTTTCCCACAACTTCGTGAGTAAATTGTACATGTCGCATGTAATATGACTAAGTAGTCCACCCAGCCTTAACTATTCCCACAATAGTTGGGCTGGGTTTCTCCCTCTAAGTGGCTGAACCGTTGTGGCCCAAATGGATCACCACACATTAATGTGGCTCAAAACCCAACACCAAGATTTGAAATTCATTATCATCTTCACCTCTCTGCATCACAACATAAAAAAGCATAAATTCAATGAGAACTTCATATCCTATCGTTTAAGAGATTCTTGATTTCTCAATATCAAAGTTTCTAAATGCTTACCAAACCTAGTTCAAATGAAAAACCAAATGGTTGGATAACATGGGAACTGCAAAAAAATGTTTTGATACGGACGTGTTTTAAACGAATCAAAATGTGAAGGAAATGGTACAATCAAATACGGAAAATAGGAAAAATAAAAACAAAACAAAATGAATGGCACGTATTTAGAACGTTTAAGTTTGAACAATATGGCTCTAAAAAAAAAAATGCACTATACATGCATAAATTGAGAAATTATTAGTTAATTACTTTTAAGAAAAATTTAAATCTACAAAAAATCTAAAGCATTAAGTATTTTATGTACTTTCGTGTATGTTTTTTCTATGTGTATAGACACCAACTACAAATTAAGAAAACCTACCATTGTAATAAAAATATCTTATTTCTATATGCATATAAACGCTACATAACAAAATTATTAGTTAAAGTTAGTTGTCAGATCACTCATTAATTAGTCACATTTCTCAGAAATAATTTTTATATTTTTAATATAGCATTTTTCGTTTGAAAAAAGGGATACACATTTAGAATTTCTAATCATTCCATTTTCGTTTTTTTACCAACTTTTATTAAACAATTCGGCAAGACGTGTTAAAAACTCAAAAATAAGTTTTAAACAATTAGAACCAAGAGAAGAAAAGAAAAAAGAGTCTATAAAAGTAGTACAAGAAAAGAGAAGAAAATAAATGAAATAGTTAGAAAATAAAAAAAGTATGCATCTTTGATTACCATTAGAAGAGAAGAAAAGAATTTTTTTTTTGTATTTTCTTATGTTTTCTTGTGTTTTTGGCAAGATTTATTTATTTTTTGGGAGCAAAAACAAATTTCACAATTCTCAAGGAGAATTTTAAAATTCAAAAAAATGAATCTTCTCTTAGATTAGGACATGCCAAGCACAAAGAGAAATTCTTAAACCAAGAAAAAAAATTCAAAAATCTAACGATTGGTTCCAAACACAGCCCTAGGGTAGGACTCAATTGGGAAGCTTGACGATTGGACTACTACTTAATGTTGATAGAGTTTAGAAAACCACAATTAACTAAACCCAAGTTTTAAAATTCCCATTAGAAAAAAAAAAAAAAAAATACTGGATCAACTTCGGATCCGGCTCTTACGGATGGCCCTCGCCCTAGAGCCGCTGGGAATGAAGGAGAAATCGATGGGAAAGCCTTGAAAGAAATTTGACTGATGTCAGATCCTGTTTGTGTGGCCTTTGCATTGGAAAATAGCTGAAAATGAGGAGAAAAACCTATCTTTTTTTTTTTTGTAAAAACAAATCCTTAATTATTGAGAAGTAGATTTACAGAACGGGTCTAGAAGGCGGAGTACAATCAGAAAATAAGAAAGAAGAGATGCCTACCGAATAAGGGGAAAACCGATGAAGGTTTTATAACTCTCCCCAGCTTCTCATGGAGAAAGCCTCATTTGGACTATTGACAATCTTAACCCTCCTTTTTAAACATTCCATGTGTTGTCTGATAGTGCTATGCTATAAGATGTATAGTGCACGCCTGCACTACAAAAGAGCTGGATCCGAGAGAGAGTGTGTGAGTGGAAGAAGAGTATTTACAAAATTTACCAAAACTAAACGTATTTTTATAAGTTGGATTTTAATAAGTTGTAGATCCAAAATTAACATAATTGTCTGGCCATGGTAGACACAATACTACATATTATTTGCAAGTAATAATATACGTAGAAACAAATTTTCTTAGGTGGGATGTAAAGACCACGCTCAGACATAGGGGCACACTCTGAGGTTGTGTCCCTCTTGGGGGCGCACACTTGTGTCTGGGCATGGTTCCTACATCCCACCCAGAAAATATTGCCCCTTATATGTATTATAGTTTTTTCTTTTACAATTTGTTTTAATTGGATTTTGATGTTCGTAATTCTAAAGGAAGATTAGTATATATGAAATTTTACAAAGAATTAATGGCCATTATCGGTTACATCTAAACTCCAAAATTATACCTAATAGTGGAATAAATTCAGGAGTAGTGTAATAAGGTATGAGAAACATATCTACCGCTAGGCTATATAGTATATGTTAGCACCTCCATGTGTCTATTTCTCTCCTTTATTCTATGAAATTCAGAGAGGCACTAGTATATGTTACGCAGCCTAGTAGGTTATTTCCCCCTAATATCTAAATGAAAAAAAATATATATATCAAGGGACATGCTTGGTCCAACGATAAGGTACGAATGCTGTGCTCTGGTGGTTAAGCCATTGAAACAGCCTCTCGACATTCTCGGGATAAGATTGCATAGTTTTTACTCCCCCGGATCTCACGATGCGAGGCCTCATACACCAGGTATGCTCCTTTATTTGTTTATTTTTATTTTTTATTTTTATAATCTAAATGCAATAGAAAATCCTTTTAGAATTGTCAATTTCAGTTTTGTCTCAAGGATGCTAATAAAGCAGCTCATGTGCTTCTTATCGTGGTGCATCAGTCGAAGATGTTTTTATGGGTTTCTTTCCTTCTAAATCAGGATTGAATAGATGATTTTTTCCTCCCAATGTCAAAACTAGCTTGCACAGATCTGTTGTGCTGACTTCTATTCGGATTGAGATCCTCTGCGGTCAGTGAATGTAGCGGAGGTTGGCAGAGGTGGCTTTGGATGCCACGCGTAAATTTATGCTGAAATTATTTAGACAATTCAAATAGAAATGATAGAGAAAAAGGGAAAGGAAAGATGATAGACATTGAAAATTAAGACAATATTGATAGCTTAAATTTCATCTGAACACACAATTAAACAAGTAATAGAGGTAACCAGCCCAAGCTACTCGGACCTGATGCATGCCTAGGAGTCTCCCGCATTTCAGTTCCGACTTTATAATCTATTGGTATCTTTCAAGTTAGGTATATTTTTCAGGTGGTCCATTGAAATAGATCAGTCATC
>NC_056561.1:40570549-40575488 GCF_013358625.1 Macadamia integrifolia | reverse complement strand
ATTTTTTTTTTTTTTTTTTTTGGTATAGAAAAAACTTAAGAAATACAACGGGAAAAAGGGGACAGCCAACCAGGGACACTATCCCAAGAGGCAAACATGGGGAAAACACATGCCCTAGTAGCAAAAATATGAGCAGGTTGCACCATATCTCGAGACAAATGAAAGACTCGAAACCCCGAAAAGTGAGTAGCTAATAAATAGAATTGAGCAATAGTTTGGAGTTCAAGGGAGGTCGAATCTGAATTGCCATTGATAGCATTGACCACTTGCATGTAATCAGAAAAGTATACCAAGTAAAAGATGCAATTATCCATGGCCCATTGAACAAGAGAAAGCAATGCAAGGCCTTCAGCAATATTTGGGGGCGACCACGGGATAAGCAAAGCAACAGCCACCTTGAAACAAGACTCAGAATCCAAAACAACAAACCCAATTCCAACGGTCTTCCTATGATAATTAGAGGAGGCATCATAAACAGCACATTCTCATCCATTTGGAACAACACTATGATAGTCAATTTTAAGTGAAACTCAACATATGAGCAAGGATCTTTGGGGTCTGTACCTTTCAATAAAATTTCATAAGTTCTAATGAGAAGTCATAATTATCTGTCTCTGAAATTATGGATTCACTTTGCATACCTGAGAAAGATTGTCTGCCAAATGCTGCTTGTGTTGGCAAAGCAAGGACAGACAAACAAACCTCTTTAATCAAGTTCACAACCTCCATGCTTGAGACTCTTGCCCAACTCTTCTTTCTTTTTTTTAATCATTACTTATTTCACACTTTATATAATAGATGAAGATGACTCATCCCCCTCCTTTACCCCATGGAGCCCTTTTTCATCTTTCAAAGTCCAAGACAGGAATTGGGTCATAGATTAATGAATCAACTGTAGAGAAAACCTTCATAAATACTATGGCAGAACCATCTTGTAATCAAGTTCACCACCTCCATGCTTGACACTCTTGCCCAACTCTACTTTCTTTTTCTAATCCGCTTATTCACACTTTATAATATATATGAAGATGACTCATTTCCCTCCTTCACCACAATGGAGCCCTTTTCCATCTCTCAAAGTCCAAGACAGGAATTGGATCATAGATTAATGAATCAACTGTAGAGAAAACCTTCCTAAATACTATGACAGAATCATAATCTGTAACTAATAAAGGTATTGGTATGTAGGTTGATCTAGCCCATGCTTTAGAAAATCTTACAGGTTTATGTGGTGAATAAGTTGCTTCGTTTTTTTTTTTTTTTTTTTTTTTTTTAGGGGGGGCGCTCAAAAGCTTTAATTTATTAAACCTGTCCTGAACTTTTGAGTTGATTCTACCTGAAAAACTTTGGATAAAGTTTTCCTTCACCGGTGGTTGAATGATGGCATGGTTCAGATGTGACACCGGACACCCCATCACTCCCTACCTCTCTCCATTCACCGTGGCCTCACAAAACCTCAGTCCAAAAACTTTTGAGTTGACATAGTTTGTGATCTTCGAGATTATAGATTTCCCAAGTTTTTTATACTCAAAGGAGATGCACCCTTTTGCCCCTATTTGTACCGTAAAATCCCTCTTTTATTTCTAAATTCATATATTAATAAGATAAAAAAGATTTAAACATCACCAACTGAAATTTGAAATTGCATGCAAACATCCCTCTTAAGACCCTAATTACTTGTAGCAACACCCCCCCCCAAAGTGTCTGATATATCTTTCCCTATATCAGTGTTTTCCCGTAATACCCGCTCCCTCCAAGGCCCCGAAATTGCAAACGGCCAACAGAGGAACCCTCCCCCATAATAGATATAGGGTACAGAAAGAAAATTTTTTGAGTTGATGTAGAAGACCAAGTGACATGTTTGGGACTCACTCTATGGGGGTGGAGTTCCACCACATCTCGGATAAGGCATACTAATCAACAGATCAGTGCACCTTGACCTATCAGCTGGTGATGCTTGAATCTTTCTTTGTCTGCAAAGGCTATACATTTTAGTGCTAAAAGGCTCCAAACTGAACTTTCTTGATCATAGATCTCAATGTAGAGAACTTTGGGGTTCTCTTTTTTTTTCTTTCCTTTATTTTCCCTTTGAGAGAGCCAGTGCAGACCCACCAGCTAGCCCCGTTTGCTTGGTGGCTGGTGAGGGAGGTGAAAAATTTTAGTGATAGATACGCTCCACAATCTCCTATTTTACTACTATGCTAAGTTTACATCCCACTTAACTCTGTGTGAGAAAAAAATATAAACTTTCCATCTCAAGACAGAACAAAAAAGGTTGTCCAAATTTTCCACATATGCCCCATCCAATATCACATGTGCCACAAGACTGGAAATTACCTGAACAACTCACTTCTATATAAAAAGGGGAAGAACCCCATACATAGAAAGTCATATGGATGAGACTTGAGTTTGGCAATTAAACTTGACATCAATGATCAATGTATGCATAACCTAAATTGGCGACTGCCCGAAAATACCATCCTCTGACTGCCAGTCTACATCCAACATTTCAAAAAGGGAAGGGACATGGAGGGCAGGACCATATTCCCTAAAAATATAGTCAAATTTTATTAAACCTGATTACGCAAATGAGCAGGCATAAACAACTATATGTGACAGGATCGACTCTATAATAACTTAGAAAGTATACATCCTAACAGGAACTCATGATTTTCAGTTCAGATTAAATTTGGGAGGAAGGTTGCAGCAGTTTGAAGTGGAAACTACTTTTCCTCCAAACATTGCGAGATATCACTGTTTTGTCCAAATATATCAGGAATCCCATCCCATTTTTCCTTCTCCCTTGCTTCCCAATATCCACCCATATAACGATAACAACCATCCTCATCCTTCCTGAACCATCTCGGCTGCCAACCTCTCTCCTGTAATTTCCTTGCCTGTGCCACAAATTACACAAATAAGTACATGTGTATATTCTTTGGGAGGGGGCGAGGGGGGGCTAGAAAGAGGAAAAGGAAATTAATTAGAATTCCATAGGCACGCACACGCACACCCACACAGACAAACACAAAATAAAGGTGTAAAATATTGAAGCCCATTCTTTAATGTTGTTTTCCATCCAATGAACACTTAACAAAGGAAATGAAATAAAAGCTAACACTTGGGATGAATGTTTAGTGGACAAATCTGACCATCAACAGATGCATCAGGGTAAAATAGGGCATGCGCATATGCTCATACATAGTCAATATCTCAGTTAAATTGTGTATCACAGCAGAGTGGGATAGGTAACATTCTTAGAATATGAAATCATCTCAGGCCCCATTGGTTTTATGGTAAGGATGTCACATGAAGCAGACTTACAGGAAAGGGTGCATTTTAAAAGCTTCAGCAGATTTAATTACAGGAAAAAAAAACATCAGACTTCAGTGAACAATGGCGAACGATTCCCCACACTGCATTTCAATAATGAATCAACTTCCAGAGCCTCCCAACAGGTGGGATCTTGGCCCGACTGAAACTGGATGTATTTGAGCACATAGTAAAATTCCAAGAACATAAGTAATCTAAGTATTGTGTTCGCTATTTACTAAATCAAAACTCAAAAGCAACAAAAGTATGCTTCGCTTGTTTACAAGATTTAAAAAAAAAAAAAAAAAAAAAAAAAAGGAGCAACCCAATGCACAAGGCTCCCGCTACTGCAAGGTCTGGGAGGGGCAAGTATACACAGCCTTACCCCCTGCTTCGCAGAAGAGGCTGTTTCCAAATTTTGAACCTGTGGCCAACATGTTGCAATAGTGCAATTTAACCGTTGCTTGTTTACAAGATTACTGGAGGTTAATGTTTTTACAAGTCGAAAGAATATGGTGATCCCCAAGAAAAAACCTGATATTGATAATAAAAGAATATTGAATAGTGGTGAATGTGTCCCAGTCACTTTATGCCAGCAAGACAAGGAAAATTGTCATCAAAGACATAACAAGCACAAGAACGCGGAACTAACATTGTCAAAGCATGTAAATGAAAGAATGTTAAGATAACTAGACACTCGAATAATTAGCGATTCAGCAGAGTATCATGCTTCATTCTTAAATCATTTGTTGAAGCATAAAAGCATGAAGGAGTTCATGATGTTAAGATGAAATATAATGTGAGGGCAACCAGGAGAAAGATTTGGATTAAAATACGATGAAGATGATGACTTGGAGGACCCGCTAGGTCAATGCTGTCAAGATTATTGTCCTGGGCATGGCAATGCAGATGTGTCAGTTTTTTTCTTTTTTTAATGCATTTTTAAATACCAAGGACTGGTATTGAAAATATGAACGTACTTGATAATGGCTGAAAATATAGCACTGGAGACAAAATTTTATCTGCTTTCAAGCCTAAACCATCTGAGATTTGATTAGGAAAATTACAGTTGAAATATAGGAGGAATATATACTGTTTCTTTTTTTTCTTTTTCTTTTTCTTTTTTATATAGAAATATGATTAAGTGGGCATGACTACAGTCAGTTTTCTTTTCTTTTCTTTTTCTCTTGGGACCAATTTTGCAACACACCCGTATTAGGAAACTTTCCTACATGACCAATTTAAATAACAACAACTGCCACGTGGCAGATCAGATGGGCCCAAAATTTTCTGGACAGGCAGACCCCTAGTTCCATGCTCACATGTCAACTCCCAGCCCCATTGGAGTTTTCCACATGGCAAATAGGGATCTGAAAATCCAAAGGCTATGGGAGAAGCACAGTAGTGGTTGGAGTTCCATAGATGCACACTGGCATACATGGGAGGGTACCCTAGCAACTTGTCTAATCCAGATTATGAACTATCTACCAAACAGTCAGAATAGCCACATCAGCAGTCCATGGGAAATATTTAAAGTGCACATGTAGGAAAGGTTCCTACCACAGGCATGTAAGAACCATTTTTCCTTTTTATTTTTTCTTTTTTTTTTCTTTTTTTCTTTTTTTTT
>NC_056561.1:40525431-40570529 GCF_013358625.1 Macadamia integrifolia | reverse complement strand
AGTTCTCTGCGATCTCTATGTATACCTTCACCATTCATTGTTGAATCGTATCACTCCATCGGACAGTTTTTCTAGTTCAGCTGAGACCAGCAACGGTGGACGGTGGTCGGTGGCTGAAGCTTATCCCCAA
The DNA here is from genome assembly GCF_013358625.1 of Macadamia integrifolia. Classification (NCBI taxonomy): domain Eukaryota; kingdom Viridiplantae; phylum Streptophyta; class Magnoliopsida; order Proteales; family Proteaceae; genus Macadamia; species Macadamia integrifolia. The sequence continues at coordinate 40,570,399 of NC_056561.1, read as the reverse complement.
GTTTCTTGAACGATTTCCTGCAAGACCTCTTTCCGATCCGTTTCCGTCTGCCATAATTGAGTTGAATCAGTCAAATAGAAAATCTAGGTAGTGTTTGGATGTAAGAAAAGAAAAGAGAAGAAGAATCTTGAAAAGGAAGAAAAGAAAAGACTCCACCCTGCACTGCGACATGTAATCCTCGTCATCTCAACTGAATTACAACTTTCACCAGCTTTAACAACATTAACAAACTCCAAATAAAATGAATCGGAAGACGAGAATTAACGCAAGAATGAGGAAGTATCTTCTGAAAAACTCACAGTTGCAAGAGTGAGCCAACCATCCGAGGATCTTTTCTCCTTCAGAAAATAGATCAAACCCTATCAAGTAACAAGAGTTCCTCCTCTGCGTTGGATGCGACATGTGAATCCACTCATTCCTACGAATTTCAAGTTTCCGAAACATAAACTAACCCTGGCTACCGAGGGAGGAAAAAAAACAAAAAAACAAAAAAACAAAACAAAAAAACAAAAAACTAACGATCACATTACTTTCCTCTCTCCCTTTCTCTACCCAATTTCAAGTTTCAAGTAAGGTCTGATGCATGAACTAAACCTACCGAGGGATACCAAAAGAAAAAAGAAACGACGATCGCATTACTTTCTTCGATTCGATGAATTAAGAATGTGGTTCCATTACCTCGATAAAGCAATTCCCTGGACGAGGACTTCGATCCACGTCGTCGGTAGACCTTGTATCCAATTACTGTTTCACTGAATCGATTCACATCTTCGAAAACGGACTTGCAAATTCGTTGATTCCTCTCTCTCTCTCTGGACTTCGATCCACGCCTTCGGTAGATCTTGCATCCAAGTATTGCTTCACTGAATCTGATTCGCGTCTTCGAAAACGGACTTTCAAATTCGTTGATTCTCTCTCTCTCTCTCTCTCTCTCTCTCTCTCTCTCTCTCTCTCATTTTCTATTAATTTCAAGTTTCAAGTAAGGTCTGAAGCATGAACAGAATGAACAAACCCTACCAAGGGAGAAAATAGAACAGACGATCACACTACTTTCCTCTCACACGCTCTGCAATTCTCTCCCTCCATAGCACTCTCTCTCTCTCTCTCTCTCTCTCTCTCTCTCTCTCTCTCTACCCTTCATTTTCTATTAATTTCAAGTTTCAAGTAAGGTCTGAAGCATGAACAGAATGAACAAACCCTACCAAGGGAGAAAATAGAACAGACGATCACACTACTTTCCTCTCACACGCTCTGCAATTCTCTCCCTCCATAGCACTCTCTCTCTCTCTCTCTCTCTCTCTCTCTCTCTCTCTCTCTCTCTACCCTTCATTTTCTATGAATTTCAAGTTTCAAGTAAGGTCTGAAGCATGAACAGCATGAACAAACCCTACCAAGGGAGAAAATAGAACAGACGATCGCACTACTTTCCTCTCACACACTTTGCAATTCTCTCCCTCCACAGCACTCTCTCTCTGCTTCTCTATGCCCCGCTCTCTCCCTCTCCCCTGCCCCTCTCGTTCTTCTCCTTCCTTGTCCAACCGTAAGTTTTTCTCAGTTTCGACGAAAATCTTCCAGATTTGTCTTGAGGCGGTGCAAGGATCAGACGGAAATCTTCGAGATTTACCTTGAGGCGGTGCGAGGTTCAGAATACCAACGGCTAGAAATTTAAACTGGAGTAAATGGTACAGACGTAGACCTTACGCTATACAAAATACGTTATACAGTATACGGTATACGGACACCAAACACGTAGAACCAAACAAGTAGAACCAAACACCTAGAAATTTTAAATCCGCAAACCTTACAATTTTCAGTCGTAATCTTACGCAACATGGATGCCTAACGGGTAGGAATTTTAAATGGACAAATCCGATGTAAATCTTATTCTTATGAAGTCATGGATGCCAAACGCCTATAACAATGAAACGGTTCAGTTTCTAGAGACAAATCTTACGCAACATGGAATACTTGGTTAGAGAATTAAAAATGAAATAAACCGTATCGTTTTTTTAACATCCTAAAATAAAAGGATCCGTGGATCGGACAGTCTTACGTTCATTGAAATCCTTGATCACAAGATTGAAATGTTCCACCCAAAAAAAAAAAAACAAAGATTGAAATGTTGGTGGTAGGATCAGAAATTTCTACTAATTTGGTCATATATTATTTCATGGTAAAGAAATATACCTCCCTATGGCACTTTTTTTTTTTGGTAACACCTGCATCCATGTACTAGTGTGAAAAACAGCACCCCTTCTTTTTGTGTAATAAAAAATCTCATTAATATTGATGTTGATGCCTTTGCATGTGCTCTCATTGCTTTGTGATGATGCAAGGGCTACATGACTCAGGTGGAAAGAGAGCCAGACTCATGGTTGGATATAGAATTCTAAATCTCTCCCAATTAAAAAAGGAAAAAGGCAGCGGTTGGGCATGTTGCTTGCTCCATGTACGCACATTAGACACTCATGTACAACCTATGCGGGGAAGGGCAGTGGCATATTTTCTTGGATTTAGATCCTCTCCAACAACCATCCGACGGAGAGGGACTAGCAAGACAAACAGGAGAGAGAAAGTGATATGGGAGAGACGAAATAGGGGGTTTCACTTTGTAGGGAAGGTTGTGTCAGATTATTGAGAGAGCAAACCTCAGTGTTGCCTTCTTGATAAGAGAACTTTCAATCTATCACATGTATGAAATATTCCTGATACCTGAAACAAAGATTGTTAGAAAAATTGGTGGGCTGAGTCGTGTCACTTGACACTATCCTTAAGACCGTAGATGCCCCCTATGGTGCAATCAGGAATATTGCAAATCGACCTCCAAGATAAAACAGCCCGATGGCTCCCCCAGTAATTGTGTACTCGACTACTGGACCCCTTCGAATGCTATGGGACTATGCTCAAACTAAAAAACAAAACACCAAGAAATGTACATGTGAAATCCAATGAAACTCAAGAAAATCAAAGCTTGACAACACACACTTGAATACTTCAAGTGACTTGATCCGTGTTTTACAAATGTTAAATCTCCCTCTATTTATAAGACAAGTGAGATGACGAGTAAAGGAGAAGGAATTAAATTGAGACTTGAATGAGAGATTATACATCTCCCAAAACTGAAGAATTGATGCCTCAAGAGCCTTCTCATGTAGAGACATAAAGTGACTCAAACGATTAAAAGAGAATTGTTTTAAGGAGCTTTTAGCAAATTGTAGAGATTAATAACCATTATGTGGAGAGACTTAAAGAAGCTCCAAAACTGAAGGAATTAAGGGGGGATGTAAAGAATCTTCAAAAACTAAAGGGGCAAGTATTTTGAATCTTAATTTGTTTTTAAAAACTTGCATTAAAAACAACACACTTTCTATCTCCTATTTTGTGTCTCACTCTCTCTCCTATTTGTGTCTTGCTAATCCCTCTCCACCCTGTTGGAGAGGATTTGAATCCTCTTTTCCTTGGGGTGTGAAAGAGATAGACTCATGGTTACCCAGCTCAACAACATGTACAACCTTTTGCCTAAAACCAAATTTAAATGGTCAACTATGGGCTAAATCAAGTGTTTTAAATTAGGGAAATAGTTTTTTGTCCAAGAGCGTAGCCTATACCAATGCTCCTGTGTCTATCTCTCTCCTCCCCAAAATAAGGGCAATGATGTTTTTTCATGAATGGAGGAGATATAGAGAGAGACACATGGGAGCATTGTCATAGGACACACTCTTGGACATATTTTTTTTCCCCTTTAAATTAATAAAAAACATGATGATTTGATCAATTTTGAATGAAGACAAAATAAATTAACCTAAGAAGTAAGATAAAGGAGGTAAGAATGTTAACACATAATGTCATAAGACATCCACAAATGCATCATATCTCCACCTACTTCTCCCAAAGTGATTTTCAACACACTCCTTATTCTTTTTGTTCATCTAATATGCGCCATATCTCTCCTTAGTAGTGCACTCAATGGCCTCGTTTCCACTCAAAAAAAAAAAAAAAAAATGGCCTTCGTTGTATATGTTCAAAGTCCAAACCATTTTAAATGACTCTCCATCAATTTATCACCTATTGGACCCACTCCTAAACTGTCATAAAAATTTGTTAATTTATCATTTTTTATATTTATGATTTTGTTGTTCATCCACCTCAACATCTTCATCTCATTTATACTTCTTTTTATGCAATGTTTCTTTGTTAATATAAAGGGTTTTTTTTTTTTGGAAAGGATTCCCTAGAAGGCACCGTGGGCCTATAAAAGCACTAGTAGAAGCATCTACAGAGATAAGATTTTCACCTTCATTTTTTTGAAAGGAAAGGGGAGGGAGGGAGGGGAGGGGAGGGGAGGGGGGGAAGGGAGGAGGAAGGACATGTGAATGTATGAGATTGGATTAGTTACTGGTACGATCACCTCGTCGTACAAGTGAGCATCCAATACTTGTCTCTTTTGCTTTCAAATATACCACTCTTCACCCATGTAATGGCAAAAAGTGGGATATATATTGGTTGCTCACCTGTATAACCAAGTGATCGTACGAGATGTGGATCCATTCTCTGAAGGTGTATTCAGTAGATCCTTACAAAGTGGTTGAAAAACCTTATAGGGTTTTATTACCTTCCCAAAATTCCCTTCCATTATACAATGAAGGACTGAAAACGAAAAAAAAAAAGACAAAAAAACAAAAAAATCCACCCAACTCCCCCCTCTAGAAGAGGGATTTGGTTTGTCTCCAATTCTTGATCAACAATTGCCCACCAATTCTTCACCAATGACTGACACTTGTCCTCATTAGTTCCAATGGCTGTAGATGAAGTTGTTTTTTGAACTTTAAACTCTTATCCCCAAAACACCCAACCGCATATCCACCAAAACTGTTAAAACCCCAAATAGGGGAGAGACGACATGAGTGGAAGAGGACTGGGGGGTCACTAGCAAGGAAGAGGAGGTGGTTGGTCACGAATAGAGGAGAGAGGACATGAGGTAGAGAAGAGACCAAAACAATAATAGAGCTGAACACACTCAATAAATAAATCAATTAAAGGCAGAGATCTCTTCGCAAAAAAAAAAGGGGAAAAGAAAGCTGATCATCCACGTTCACATGCCCGGCTAGACACAGCCTTGGTTTAGAGGGGGGAAGGGCATCTTTTCATAGCCCTTGAAACTAGCAGTTGTGTTTGGGCATGGAGAACGCCAATGGGGGTCATTCTTTCTCTTATAAAAAAAAAAAAGGGAGAGGGTTTTGTGAGCAAGCAGGTACTCTCTACACCATCTCACAATGATTTTTTATTCTTTTTCTATCTTAGAAGTACTAGTATAATAATCCCATGTGAGAGGATGTGCAATATGCCTCAACCTTAGAAAACCTTTACCCAAAAAGAAAAAAAAAAAAAAAAGGCAAGTGTTTTGTGAGTTTAGATCAGGTCCTAGTACGAGAATGGTTCTTGTATGGTGTCTAATCTCCACATGGAATCCACTCAATGTGAAAACCTATCACAAGAAGAGACAGAACAAGTGGATTCCATGTGTAGATCAGCTGGCACCATACGAAAATGGTTCTCATACAAGGACCTGATTTGGACTCGTGTTTTATATCCACCAGAGGCCCTTGTGTCCACACACAGGGGCACGGTGGTCTTTGCACGCTCCTGTATTTGTGGCTCCGGGGGTCTCTCACGCACGGAAAACTTTGTCCTAGAAAAAAAAAACTCAAGAATAGGGGTTTCCCATTAGCAGTATTTGGAAGATGCCAACCAGATAAATTGGCAATTATCTTTAGGGCTTCCCTCTACCTCGCCACCTTCTCTATGTTCTCCTTGAAAAACTCTTGATGCTTCACAAATTCTAGCTCAAAGGTACAAGTTTGATTTCGGACATCTGATGGACACACATCGTAAAAAACAGGAAAAACAGTTTGACCAATCCTTTTCTTACATTCAAGGATCTTCACAAGCTCCTCAAGATACAATCTTGTTGAAGCATAGCTACTTGAGAAAATAACTTTTGAAGAGATCTCACCTGTCCATGGTTTTCCATCATCGTTGCTAAAGGTGTGGATTCCTCTTCCAACTAATGCGTTGTAGAGGTGGTGGGTGAAGTTCTCTTTAGTATCTTCACTGAAATTTAAGAACACATCGTGATTCCATTGAAATTGGTATAGTATAAATAGGAAGAGTCCCCTTGAAGGCACTTGTAGAAGATGTGGAGGTAGAATCAGTATACACTCGAAAAAAAAAATAAGTTGGCTCTTGGAAGTTTGTTAAATATATATATATATATATATATACATACTAGCAAATTTGCACGTGTGTACCGATGTGCACTTGTATTTTCAAAATATGAGTCAATGTATTCTTGATCCCACATTAAAACTACAATAGAGATTGCAATGAGTAAACAATTCAATTTTGATGCTAAGGAAAATAGACATAATAAGAACTCGTAGTTCGCTATAATAAAAGAATCAATTTTCGTGGTCTAAGTACACAATTCTAGTTGTGGTGAATCTCTCTTAAATCAAAGTAACTCTTTCAACATTGTCAATAATTTTTCAATGCTAATTTTTTGTAGGACTAAAAGCCATTGTCTCAACCACTAGCTAATTCACAAAGATATATAAATTTAATGAGTACCAATTCAGTTTAGATGCTCGAAGTTTAGAGATATTTAACAACTCCTAGTTTGCTATAACAAAAGAATATTTACACCACACACCTATTTAGTACTATACATTTAAATAACTTCTTTAGCACTTTCGACCCAAAAAAAAAAAAAAAATCTTAACACTCAAAAACCCCACTTCTGGGAAATAATGTGGAGATGGTTGAGGATTTTTTTTGTTCCCCCATTAGATAACATGGAAGAGTTTGTTTGGATAAGTATTATCACAATGCACAAATTTTTGATCCATTTCAGGGATTCCAATAGAACCCCTTGTGATTTAGAGAAAATGGACTTTGTTGGATTGGTGGGTTTTTGAATGATTTCATTCCAAACCAGAAATGAAGTACTTTAATTTATTGTGTCAAAACTATAGTTTTAAAATTCGGATTGGACTGATCAAGATCACCCAGATTGAAATCGGAGATTGTCCCCAATCGTGACCATCCAATATCGATCCATTGGAAAGGGTAAAATGGTTCAAGATACCAATTTTTTTTTTCTTTTTTTTCTTTTTTATATAAAAGGGGTAAATGTGTCCGGTCTAGTCCGATCCCAACCAATACCTGTCCAATTTGGATCAATATCAGTTATGATCGATCCCAAGTTTTAAAACCTAAATAAAAACATGAAATTTTAGTCCCCATTCGTCTAGTCATTGAAATATCATAATCTTGGAAAACATGTGCTTTTGAGACAAGCAAACTAAATCGATACATAATAAACCACCATTCTACAATGGTAGGAACTTCAGAACTCTAACCTTACATATCAAGGAGAAGTAATGTAACGTCTTAGCCCAAGTTTCAGTCGGAGAAGTGAGTAGTAAGTAGGAAAATATCATGTTATATACACATACAAGAGAGAGAGAGAGAGAGAGAGAGAGAGAGAGAGAGAGGTCTGATATGGTCATTGGTTTGATTTGCAAGACTCCAAAGAATAAGGAGATAGGGAGAGAAGAAAAGCGAAGAGAGAGAATGAAGGAGAAATGTAGCAGAAAGGTTCATTTCTAAACATTTTCTAAAAAAATAAAAAATAACTTCAAACAATATATAAGACAATCACTCATTTCCATCTTAAGTTGGGCATCTATCATCTAAAATAGTGTGTGTAGTTGATCCGGATATGATGGATTAGGATCCTCTCCAACATTGCAAGTTTATCTACAGGAGATAATATTTTCATAACCAGATCCTCCTAGGACGTCCAAGTTTATGGCTCGTACCAAGTTCATTGCTCACCAACTATGCCACTCACACGGGGGTGTTTAGTGCTCTTTATTGCTTTCAATGAAAATTGAATAGTTCTCATTCAACCTTGGTATGATCTAGTCCATACAGTTGTGGGGTTAGCATAGGCCCACAGGACTAGTCAGGTTGAAGGCTTGGATATCCGTCGTTAGCAAAAAAAAAAAAAAAAACCAGATCCTCCTGAGTCTTCTCTAGGGTATTTCCTTTCTTCATCAAGAACTTCACATGATAAAGGAAGTATATAAGAATCTGGTAAAAAGAAAAGGGAAATAGTTAAAAAAAAAAAATTAAAAGAAATGGTAGCCAATGAACAACTTGCCTCACCTTTGTTTGAAATAAACAAAAAGAAACAAATGACGAACAAAATAAATTGAAGATTAGAGTGAGATTTCCGATAGGCTCTCATTGTGGCAGAGGTTTGTAGTGGCAATCAGCGTCGGTGCAAAGGAGGTTGCAATCTTGTAAAAAGAGAGAAGCAGAGTGATTGGGGTGGTGTATGAAAGATGATTAGAGAGATATATGTGGTGGGAAGTGAAGTGTCGTTTTGCAAATGGACTCTTGGGGAGGTTGGCGACCGTTTAGAAGAGGAAGAGAGAGAGAGCGAGAGAGAGGTTTCAACGCTATCCCCAAATAGTTCTCCCATGGAGTGTTATTTGTTTCCTTTATTTAAAACTTCCCCTCCCCAAATAATTCCTAGTTATTAGGGATTAATTTAACATAAAATCTGAAATTATTATTATTATTTTTCATCTTCCATTTTGAGGGTTTTTTGGTCATTTGGAATTTTTTTAATTATAAAGATTTAAATAGAGAGAGAGAGAGATAATTATTATTTTTTTTTCATTCCATTTTGACTAGTTTTTGGGTCATTTGGAATTTTTTAATTATAGAGATTTACATATGGAGGGGAAGAGAGAGAGAGAGAGAGAGAGAGGGAGATTTAAGGAGGAGTAATAGCAAGAATTACTTCCCCTTTTAATAGTAGTATGGTATAAAATTTATTATAATTAAGAACTCATAAGAAAGGCCAATTTAGAAATTGCATTTGTTTTTAATCAAAGTATCAAACAGGTCTGAAGAGTTCTCTATGGTACTGACATAATATTAGCCAGCTGGTAGATTGGATAGAGAAATTTTGTGGATAAGTTGAGCAAGAGATTCACTATTTATATATTATGTTGCAATTGCCAAAATAGAGTTTTCAAATTGGCAAAATAAGATTTTGAAAATTAAGTGAAAAAAGAAATATATATCTGAAAATACCAAGGATTATGTCAATACCTAGGTGGTTATATGGTTGATCTAAGTATGAAATTTGATATGTGGTTGATCAAGGCTATTTTTTATGGGGAAAAGAAATGTAACCGGTCTCAGCCTCTATGCGTAGACACAGGCTTGCATGAAAAGACCGCCCAACCCCTGACCCTGGCAGTGGTCAATGCCTTCTCTTGCTCACCCATTGCCTTGCATGCTAGCGTAGTAGCGATGTGACTGATTACCGCTCTCTTGCTCATTTTCTTATATCAACATAGTCAAGATTGCTATATCGCCTTTCAATGCAGCAAAACATGATGTTAATATGAAATTTTTTGTTTTTATTGGATAAGAAAAACTTTTGCTTTAGCAGAAAACCCATCCACTTATAACTACATCGTTAGTTATTATTATTATTATTATTATTATTATGGCCTATATATCTAGAAGGCGGAGTACAATAAAAAAAAAAGAAAGAAGAGATACCTAACGAATAAGGGGAAAACCGATGAAGGTTTTATAACTCTCCCCAGCTTCTCATGGAGAAAGCCTCATATGCACTATTGACAATCTTAACCCTCCTTTTTAAACATTCCATGTGTTGTCTGATAGTGCTATGCTATAAGATGTATAGTGCACGCCTGCACTACAAAAGAGCTGGATCCGAGAGAGTGTGTGAGTGGAAGAAGAGTATTTACAAAATTTACCAAAACTACGTATTTTTATAAGTTGGATTTTAATAAGTTGTAGATCCAAAATTAACATAATTGTCTGCCCATGGTAGACACAATACCACATATTATTTGCAAGTAATAATATACGTAGAAACAAATTTTCTTAGGTGGGATGTAAAGACCACGTTCAGACACAGGGGCACACTTCGAGGTAGGGGTGTCAATTCGTGGCCTGAACTGACTAAACCGATCGGGACAGACCGTTTATAGACCGGCCTGGCCCTGACCGTTTATTAAACGTGTCGGGCTTGAGCCCGGCCCGTTTATAAATGGTCGGTCTTGGTTTTGCTACTTGGACCATCGGGCGCCTGACCGAGACCGACCGTTTAACACCTGACCGAGACCGGCCTATTGTGCACCAGCCTAGCCCGACCCTTTAATGATTGTAGAATACCTATTTTACCCCCCAAATTAAAAAGTAAAAACTAAAAAGTAAAAACATGTTCACATTTTAAATAATGGTTATATTTGTTATCATTTATTGATTTATTGTCATTTTTTTGGGCTTGCATGAGTGGGCCGGAATATAATAGCACATTTTAAAGAGGGCCCGTTTAAAAACCGGTTAAAGCTTGTTTAACATTAAACATGTCCGTAGCCCGGTTAAGGCCCGACTAAAGCCAGATTAAGGTGGCCCAATTATAGCCCGAGGCTGACCGACCGAATATAAAGCGTACCATGCCCTCAATAACTAAGCCCGATTAGTTAAATGGGCGGACACGGTGTAGCCTTTGAAAGTCTTCAAGCCCGATTAAGCCCGACCGAAACCGAACCGGCCCGACCTGTTGACACCCTTACTCCGAGGTTGTGTCCCTCTTGGGGGCGCACACTTGTGTCTGGGCATGGGTCCTACATCCCACCCAGAAAATATTGCCCCTTATATGTATTATAGTTTTTTTTTTTTTACAATTTCTTTTAATTGGATTTTGATGTTCGTAATTCTAAAGGAAGATTAGTATATATGAAATTTTACAAAGAATTAATGGCCATTATCAGTTACATCTAGACGCCAAAATTATACCTAATAGTGGAATAAATTCAGGAGTAGTGTAATAGAGAAACATATCTACCGCTAGGCTATATAGCGTATGTTAACACCTCCATGTGTCTATTTCTCTCATTTATTCATAAAATTCAGAGAGGCACTAAAATATGTTACGCATCCTAGTAGGTTATTTCTCCCTAATATCTAAATGAAAAAATATATATATATATATATATATATCAAGGGACACGCTTGGTCCAACGATAAGGTACGAATGCTGCGCTTTGGTGGTTAAGCGGTTGAAAAAGCCTCTCGACATTCTCGAGATAAGACTGCATAGTTTTTACTCCCCGGATCTCGCGATGCGAGGCCTCATGCACCAGGTATGCTCTTTTATTTGTTTTTTTTTTATAACCTAAATGCAATAGAAAATCCTTTCAGAATTGTTAGTTTTAGTTTTGTCTCAAGGATGCTAATAAAGCAGCTCATGTGCTTCTTATCGTGGCGCATCAGTCGAAGATGTTTTTATGGGTTTCTTTCCTTCTAAATCAGGATTGAATACATGTTGATTTTTTTCCTCCCAATGTCAAAATCATCTTGCACAGATCTGTTGTGCTGACTTCTATTCGGATTGAGATCCTCTGCGGCCAGTGAATGTAGCGGAGGTTGGCAGAGGTGGCTTTGGATGCCACGCGTAAATTTATGCTGAAATTATTTAGACAATTCAAATAGAAATGATAGAGAAAAAGGGAAAGGAAAGATGATAGACATTGAAAATTAAGACAATATTGACAGCTTAAATTTCATCTGAACACACAATTAAACAAGTAATAGAGGTAACCAGCCCAAGCTACTCGGACCTGATGCATGCCTAGGAGTCTCCTGCATTTCAGTTCCGACTTTATAATCTATTGGTATCTTTCAAGTTAGGTATATTTTTCAGGTGGTCCATTGAAATAGATCAGTCATCAATTAACCATTCCAATTTGGTGTAGAAATCTGAATCAGCTTCTTATAGGCTGAGAGTAAGTGAGGAGAAGTAAGACTATGGATACAATAAAGCATGATTGTTTTTTTTCCCCTCTTCTTCCCAAAGGCATATATGGGAAACTCTAATATCTCTTGGGGACTGACTTTAATCTCTACTTATAATACGAAGAGAGGTGTACACTCAGACAATAGAAGTACGATCATGATAGACACCATGACTGCAGATGTAGACCAAAAATGAGTGAGAAATTGGAAGACTAACTATTTGTCTCGGTTCCGTACTTTGGCCTTATAGTTGGAAAAGCCATCTTCTGAAGAAAAATAGGAGCTATCAAATTTTATGGTGACATTTGAATCTCAAAAGTGCCCTAGTTCTGGTCGGGATTACTACTTTCACCAAACTCATCGATCGTGCTACTGCGTTCGAGGAAGTGATCAAAGAGTAGAAAGCCTCGTTCTCGTTTCCACTTGATTTCATTTATATGCAGTGGAAACCTCTGAGCCAAGTCCTTGCTTTAGTACCTTGGGGGGAGAAGTGATCTCAAAAAGCCCTATGGTTCTGACAATAGGCGCGCTTGGGACGAACCTATTTAGTACAATGTTGATCTTCAGGATACAGAGAAATGGTTCGATGTATTGCTCGCTTTTGCTAGACTCGTTCTGCCTTCATCCAACTAGTTGATGCAGCCTGGAAATGAAGTCAGTTCTCGCTTTTGTCGTTATCATCGGAGGCCGGGACATGGTACTAGCTTTTGTAAGATATTGTGATGAATCATCCATGACCGTCTCACTTCTGGTGAGCTGAAGTACAATTCAGTTGAAGGTGTTGTGCTAATATTGTTCCTCCAAATAGCTACCCATCCCCTGCCAGACCATGATGTTCCAACACTTTCAGCCTTGTTAGACCTATCAATGTTGTTTCTACCACCCCCTTACTCAACATAGGGCATCTGAGCCTTCTCCATTGATATCATTTGATGATTCCCCTACTTCCTCAACTGAAGCTACTCCATCTAAATCTGGAGAGCAAAATGCTTCTGATGATGTAGAGTTGACATTTGGGCAACATTCTCCTTAAGGGCCAAATAATTCCGAAAAAGTATTCTCTGCTGACCTTCCTTGGGTCGAGGACGCTGTTTCTTTGGATAATAGAGGCGAGGAAAAGTCAGCAGTTGCCTAATTTGTCTGACCAACTTGAAGAAATTTAGGGCAAAAAGCTCCTCAATGTCCCTATACAGCAGCTATTAAACAAAAGCAAATGGATCTCCAGCAACAATGATCGGCGAGAGAGAAATTGAACCAATGCATTGATCCTGCCCTTAGTTCGATGTACTTCGGTTCTCACCACAGACAAGGGCAGCCCTAGAGCATGAAAGACAAAGTAAACTGAGCCTAGAAATCAATTTCCTGTTGGAATAGCTAAGCCACTAATAGCAACAATAGTAGGAATTTCTTTAAAGCCATAGACGGTGTCAATATGGGAAGGACTTTGATCTATGACCTCCTGCCATTAAAGCCCAAGGATTATACAAGTGGACGGACTTGCCCAAGCTGGAAAAGCGAGTGGACTTTGGCTTTCCGGATGAACAACGATTGGTGTTAAAAGCGACTTTTTTCCATCCAAACCTGCAAGACAAAGATTGATTGTCTAAGCCTAAAACCAAAAGCCCTTACAGAATGCATTGCAAGAAGTAGTTTCTTCTACGACCTTCTGATCTGGATCACAAACAAAAGCCAAAACTGTTGATCGACTACCTGAAACCAAGAGAATACAGAGGAGGTTTAGTTTACCACTAGAATTGAAACTAATACTTGTCTAAAAAATCTCTGATCTTCCCAATCTAAAAATAGGGAAAGTAATGCTTCCAAAGCTTACACGACTAGCAGAAAAGAGGGTTCTGAAAGATCTATTTAAAAGCCCTATCTAAGTGAAGCTGCGGCCACTAGCTCAAGTTCCGATGAAACTTGCTTTATAGGGATAAGGGGGGTGGCTCGTACAGCCATTCTAAGCCAAAGATAGTTGCCAAGGTCCAAGTCCAAGAGAAGAAAGACAGACTTTCTAAGCCGCTTACCCAGAACTAGTGCTTTCCTATCCATACCTCCTGTCCTCTGTCTGATCCTCTTTCTGCGCTTTGTACCTCTGCCTTCCCAAGAGGTTCCACTTGACTAAAAAGCTTTCCTGAGAAAGAGTACAGGCTACCTGATGAACCAACAAAGGAAACTCTCTCTCATCAAACCCAAGATATGGATTTGACTACGACCACCTCTCGCTTACTCGAACAAAACGATAGGAAGGAAACAAACTCTGTGAAAAGTCACCTTTGTCGTCAGTCCCTGCACCCACGAAACGGTTTTGTTTCCCCTATCTGAGTAAAGTCCACTCGCCCGTCACCAGAACAGGAGATACTATTTCTATGAGCTGAGCTGCTGGAACAAGAAGGTAAACCTTCTTGCCTTGGAACAAAGGAATTGTGTGATTATTCCAAGCACTAGTACCGAACTTACCTATTCCCTTGTTTGACTTGACTACCTTCATATGAAAAGATTTCATGTCAAAAGCAAGCCTTCCCCTCCCCTATCTCAACAAGTCAAGCTTTAAACCTCTAGTAGGTAACTTCAAACTCTTCCATTGACCGTCCATCCAAAGGTGTTTGAGGTTTAAAGAAATTTGAGTTTCAAATTATGACATGGGCTTTTACTTGGCCGTAACTTGACTCGTCTACCAGATGAGTCCTTCTATTTTTAACCAAAGGCCTACCACCATCCCGAAAATTGCTTGATTTATACGAGCCACTTGAGAGTACCAAAAATAGGCTATAGGTCTGTCTTTCTCTCTGAACCACTAGCTGACAGTAAGGAATGAAAGAAAAACGGAAAGGAAGGTTTTATCTAAGCTAAGCCACTAGCGCGTTAGTTTGATCTTAGAGAGCCCTTATAAAGTAAGGCTTCCCTTCAAAAAAGCTTTCTCGCAACACTAAATCAGAAAAGAAGAAATTCCATGGGAATACCCATGGCAACTACCGACCATATCTATATATGATCCGTTTTTCCGTTAAAAGCTGAAAGCCAATTTTTTTCTTTGACCTACCAATCCAGTAAAGGGGCAATGCTGACCTTCCCGCAAGACAAAGGTAGCTTGCTTACTTTGCTAACTCTGCCTGTACTGGAGCATTAACTAATCAATCACTTCCCCCCTTATCTCAACAAGCTTTTCCACTTACCTCTTCTCTGACTTGCTATACCCGGATGACCCGAAAAGAGATTGACTTTGCAAACTTTCACTTAACTAATCTATCTTTTCCCTCTACCTTTACTTGATAGGGCGCTTGAACGGGAACTGTTCTATTCGAAAGAACTTTCGGCTTCTAAACCTTCTCCCCCTATCGTTGTATATCTATGGAAAGGAACAGGATTGCCCCCAAGGCAACCACTTGCACTTTCACTTTCCTCACGAACCTGACCTATGACTACATATCGGAATCATATAGTAGTTATCAACCATCGGAGGGAAATCATGGGAAAGAAGTCAATCAATCACTTGAAACAACTAACCGAAAGAAGAAAGGATATTACAGGAAACCTGGCCTAATTGCCCTCTTTAAGCCAAGCACCCAAGCTCGAAAGCGATAGCTTTTTTACTCAAAAGGAGTAGCACTTAACTTTTGTTGGTTTTTGTCAAAAACAAACTCTGCAGCAAAGAATGCACTACCCTAGCTTGAAAAGCACTTTACTAGTAGGGGAAAAAAACCTTACCTTATTATATACTAAAGCGCACAATGGTTTTTCAGTCAACTTCAAAGCCTGAAGCGCTAGTGCACACATTCATTTTCAGCTTGCTCTCTTCACATGAGCGTTGGTGTGGCATCCCGACAAAGTAAGGCGTTCTCTTGCCTAGTGCGCTAGCATGCCTAGAATTCTAACTTTGAAAGGGGCAGCTCGAAAGCATCAAATAGTGATAGGGTTCCCGGGTGCCCCAACTAGACTTCACCACTCTACTTCGGGCAAGAAGAGGAAGGGACACCGTTCCCGGCGTCCCATCCACATTGGCACTCTGATGAGACAGAATCAACACTGGATTCATCATCATCTTCAACCATTGTCACAATGCCAAGCTGGACCTTAGCTTCATTGTTGTTCTTCTTGAAAGAGTGTTCCTCTGGGTAGTCCATCAATTTGATTCAGCAAGGTGGATTTGAATTCCCAACATACATACCAAGAAGGTGAGGTACTCTCATAGCATTCGCCTCTACCATAAGATCTTGCCCCAAGATGAGTTGGTAAGTGTGACGCCACATCACGAGTAGATTGCCTTTTCCTTGCCACTCACTCAAGCATATCGGCACCCCCTTAACTATCCCGTCAATCCACGGGTTTGATAAGGCTTAGGTTCGTCTTCAGCTTCAACCCAAGTTGTTTAGCATCATCGCTAGCCAATATACTGTGCATGGCTCCGGTATCTACCATAGCTCGCACAGCATGCCCATTGATCTTCACATCAAAGTACAACAGGGAATGCAGTCTAATACCCTGCTCCTTTTATAGACAAGCATTTAGCATTTGCACTGAGTTCACATGGGCAGCCTAAATGCCCTCTTGTCCGTCATCTACAATCAATGCACTCCATTTTTCTTTCTTTGGGCAGTCACGGGCTATTTGACCCCCAATTCCCCTTGTTAGGTTTACCAGGCTTGTTCTCGGCTTTGGTAGCATGTTCTTCCCCTTTCTATTACTCCCCACCTTTACCATTTTGTTGCTTCAAAGAAGTTTCCCCTTTGTGTGAATGAATATGTTTTTCCATGTAATCTACCATTCTTTCTGCAGTAGTAATCGTAGAAGCCAAATCTGGTACATTTTGCCGATGAAGTTCTTGTCTAGCCCTTTATTACCCCAAATTCTATAGATGCTTCCTGGCAGAGGCTGATCTCTTCTGAAGCAACAGCCTCGAGGCAAGCTCCCTTACTTCTGAAGCAGCCGCCTCTCAAGCTGCTTCATCTAATTCACATTTAATGAATCTTTAAGGTGTGGGTTCTTATGCCGCAACCTCCCCCAAACTTCGTTTGTGGGTTCCATGGACCATCCCAAGCATGGCTTCTCTCCTCCTTGGCTATCTTCCTGTCCACAGTAACTCCTTCAGTTACTATTTCCATGGCAGAGAATGTGCTCATCAATTCTGGCCTCTACTGGTTCTTGTAGTAAGGCATTCCTCTTTTTCTCTTCATTTTCCCCATGTCATTGAATTTGGGCCCTTCCTAGAATAGATCCTACTGCAGGGGTATCAGGCAATCACTCCTTAGGAGCTTCTTCATACTAGGACTAAACTTCTGGTGCCTGGAACTTAGATTTTGCACAGGACCTGTGGAGGGGTAAGAACTCATCTCTTGGCATGATTGATTAGCAGCTGTATGGAAGGAAAAAGTTAGGTTTGATGATTCAAGCTGGCTAGCAATTTGTGACATCAAACTGGTTTTTCATTCTATTCTTTCTCTCATGTAGCACATCATTTTAAAGGTGGCCCTAGAGCCCGATTCTTGGTCGATACGGCCATGAATGGCCTCTGTGATAAAGCTCTATGGTTTTGGTCATCTGGAAAATAGAGGGCCACACCCTTCTCCTTCTGGAGGTGCAAATGTGATTCTTTGCATACCTCCACCATGCGTAGCCTTTGGGGAAACTGTAAACCGCGTCTGACTCTGGCCTAAAGCATTCGTCTCAGTTACTACAACTATAGATTCAACTGAGAATTAAGCATGAAACCCCACTATGTGATTCTATGAGTTATATGTGTGGAGGAATTCTTAAACATCAGCTTTTAGGAAAGCAAAATCTCTGCAAGCATGTAGCAGGAAATTCCCTTGTGATAGAGAATCTTTATCCCGTCCAACAAACAACCCACAACTGCCCTATAGGATAGGGAAGCTTTCTTGCATCAAAGCTGGCATTTCCTCCTGGTCTCAAAGACTTGGGAAGACAGAAGGGAGAACTGAGCAATGGGGTTTGGGAAGAGAATGAAGATAGGTTGCAGGGAGCTTCAATGGTAGGATGAAGGAAGCGGGGGATATGAAACAATTCGCATGCTCAAAAAAGTCTTTCCAAAAGAAATTGTATGACCCGGTTAGAAACAAAAACAATGTCGAAAGGTGTGCTCCATGTCTTTGCTAAAGGGATGACCACTTGTGTGTCTTGAAAATTTTCAATCTGAATGCTCTTTATTTAATAATTATTTAAGAAATGTAAACGAATTTTCCTTTTGATTAATATAGTATGTTTTTTGCATAAATTTTAGCCTAATGCAACTATAAAGGAAATGTAATTAACATTCTTATTAATATAGTTATAGTAGTAGCAACTTACTGTATGAATGGGGCAACTGCATCACAATTAAAGAGCACATGCTGATGTGCTTATAGCCAAGTTTGTTTATCTAACCATATATTTTCTTCCGACCCTATTGGTTTTCCTAATGTACAAAAAATAGGCGATATTTGCTCTGAGGCAACTTCAACCAAATCATCATTTCTTTTTTGTCAAGAAAATCTTGTCTCAAATCCAGATAGGTATTTTGAACAAAATGTAAGCACTTTTCTGCTAGATACCCCTCTTCAATAGAACCCTCTAGATGAGCTCTATGATGCACATAAGACTTCAATTTTGATAAGTACCTAGTCAGACAATTTTTAAGAGTTTCTATATGAGTATAATTAATTAGAGCAACAAAAAATTTCGCAAATCTCATATTTCAAATTAAGAAAGTATAACTTTCTATAGGATACATCCATCGGTAATGTATTGAAATTGCAATCTTTGCCCCTGTTGTCAAACAAATTACCGAATGCACCATAACGGTACAGAAAGATGGAGCAAAAATCTTCTCCATATGCAAAGTGTTATTGCAATTCGAAAGTTAAGGTGCTCAAATTTCTCATCATGTAGAACTTTGGAACATATTTCTCTGAAGAAATTGCACAATTCAATTAGAAAAGATGTAACATTCTTAGGAAAAAGTCCTCGAATTGCTATTGGAAGAAATCAAATTGTGATTGTCATGGCTCTTAAGATCTAATATTTTCAATTGATCAACATGCACACACTGTGATGTGTTTGATGCATAACCATCTGGAACTTTCACACTCTTCAAGCATTTGCAAAACATCTCTTTCTCCTTGCATAGTTGATTACGAGAAATATATACATAGAACTCTATATACACAAGAGGAAAGACGAACTACAAATCTTAACAAAAAAAAATATGAAACTACAGATTACAACTAAATCTTGCAAGGCCAAAAATAGAATATACATTGACGTCAACAAGATGAAGCACAACTGACGTAGATGCAACTTGTTATAAACAATGTAAAACCCTAAAGCTAAACATGAAACAAGAAAGAACAATACATGACCATCACATGTAAATGATAAACTAGTGTAATGCATGAAATTGTCATTTTTTATATGCAGTAAAGTAGTAATGTAAACTAGTTATGAACCAAATAATTACCTCAATAATCATGGAATGATTACATCTGTGCCCAAGAGAGAAGCATAGCAACATTTTTTCTGATGAAGCAATGGTGGTATACTTATGATCACATGAAGATAATAGTAAGTATACCTAATAAAAATTGGAAGGGATCAAAGGGTTTTTGTATAAAAGTACCCAATATCGCAGACTACTCAAGAACTAAGTTGGAGGGCGTATACAATTCAAAAGAAGACATCTCTAAGTTGGAACAAGAGCGTTGTCAAGAACACTATTCAAAAACTTAAAGAACTCTCACTAAAACTGAAAAAATAAAAAAAAATAAAAAAAAAGCCCAAAGGCCCCTAAGATGTGGGTAAAGCCCTTCTATTTTATAGTTGGAGACTCTCTTCAGTTTCTCTATTTCAAATGGTGACAAATCTCACTCAAAATGGTTGGATTTTTAGTAAAATATGGTCAAATGCATTCTGTCATCATTAACTCCTGATACTTGCTCTATGAGGGCTTCTCGAAGTAGCCAATGGTGTCATAACCTTGTAGACCTTGATGAACATGCTCCATTAACCTCAACTTGTGATTCAACAAGCACAAAGGAGGAGCATCCAAGACATGACAATATCTGATGGTGCCCGGACCCGTTATTGCAGATCCTCTCCCCAAGGGACCAAGCATACCCCAATGGACCGCAGAAGAGAATCTGCATCTGGCATAACCTCCTTGCCTCTTTAAGGAAACCAAGCTACCTCACCTGGACCAATACCATGAACTGCAGTTCACCTGAAAAGGGAAAACAAGGTTAGTTAGATGTAGTCAATGAGGTGAATAAGATTTAAAGAAAAAAAAATCAACCAAGAAATGCACACCCACCCCTCAGGAGCCTATTAAGAAGGGATTCGGCTCCTCTCCTTAGTGGTGATCGCCCAAGTCTGCCCATAGCAACCTGGGCGATCACTACATGTTTAGGCGATGATCCAACACTTGGAGAGAGGCATGGAGAGTGAGGCATCGATAGAGGCACGAAGAAAGAAGGGCCCAAAATGGTTGATCATCGCTTGGACACGTGGCAATCGCCCAGGTAGCTATGGGCATGACCTATGTGATCAGTGCTCAGGAGAGAAGCCGAATCCATTAAGAAGATCCTAGTTTTCCACAATTGACCAAACCAAAGGGCAAGGTAAGTAGTTGCATGTAGACCTCCCATTTGGGGAAAGTATTCATCACTAGGGTCCTTCAGGCCTGGGGCTCGAACCCTAAGATTCTCAAAGCAGAAAAACTACAAAAAGGTAAGAGAATAAGAACAAATCCAAGGACAAAAAATAAAGCAAAGTGCAAGGATAAGGAAAATTTTCTTACCTTCGCAGTATATCATGCTCCAGTGATACATCGAGTATGGCCCGTAGCCAATGCATCAAGGTTATGCATCAAATATGCATAGCTATAGGCATTGGAATTATGTCACCTTAAACAACCTTCTAGGCATTGATAACATAAGATTAACACTGATCTGAAAGTCCATATAGCGAAAAATGATCATTTTACCCTTGGGCAAATCAAGTGGTATAATCTTTCTGAAATCTACAAAAACTTCTTTTTTTTTTCCGCTAGAAATGGATAATATTATTAAAAAAATGATAGGAAGGAGAAAACCATTACAAAAGGAACAACACCAAGAAAAATCGCTTCCCTAACCCCCACCTTTGGCATTGCCATCAACAGGGGAGAGAAAAGCACAAATCAAAACCTATAGTTCGGCCTTCCTTCGGCATCTCTCTTAATCAGCTCCATAATGTGATCAGGAAAGACCATATTAGCGCCTGATATCCCTGTCTTCGCAGCATCTCTAGCCAAAAAATCAGTAACTGAATTGACCTCTTTGAAATTATGAGTGATCTTTCAGGAGATCCCCTCCAGGTAAGGCTGAAGGAAAATCCATCTCTGAAGAGCAAACCAGGGGATCTTGTTATGCTGAAAAGAAATAGCAACCGCACTGAAGTTTGTCTCCAGCCACAAGCATCTTATTGCCAACTCACAAGCACGCATAAGACCCACTATAAGACCTTCTACCTTTGCTTGGAACACACCTATCACTCCCATAAAATTTTTATAGGAATCCAGAACTCTTCCCCAATGGTCACAAAAAATTCCAGCCGCACCTGCAAGCCCAAGATTGCCCATCTAGCTTCCATCAATATTTAGCTTCACCCAATGTAACTGAGGTCTACACCAAAATACTTCTAAAATAGGATGAATAGAAGCATTCTAGATCATTAACCCCAGCCTCCTGTAACAAATAACATCAGTTACTGTCTTCACTTCTCCTTTGGTGCTGGGACCAGAGGACCTTATATCCTTTAAAATCATTTGCTGCACAAACCTTGTCAGTCTTGCCTTTCCATCATGCCACTTACTATTTCTTTCACGCCATATATGGTCAGCCACAATGACTAGACCCACCCATGCCTCTTTGCAGCACACTATTTTATGTTTTCTTTTCCACCATTGGAAAAAATCAGCCAAGGATCCTGCCTTCTTCCACCTTATATTAAAACAACCAAAAAAAAAATTCCATAACTCCTCTGAAAAAAAAGCATTGAAGGAATATGTGGTCCATAGACTCAGCCTCCGTATCACACAAACTACATCTTGAAGCTAGAGCAATACCTTTTTTCTAAACCGCCTCATCCGTAGGGAGCTTACCATGAGCCACCCTCCATCCAAAAATAGACTTCCTTGTCTACATCTTTCTACACCAGATCAGAGAGGCCCAAGGGACCTTAGGATTTTGAATCATAATCTCCTCCCAAGAAGAATTGGAACTAAAAACTCCATCCACAGTCGATGACCACAAACACATATCCCATAGTCATATGTTGGAGTTTTATTCCCAACCTTCTCAAACATGTCATTCAACACTGAAGATCTAACAACAGGTAAGTTCCATTGACAATTTTCAATAAAACCACAAACCTTTCCTTCACACGGGAGATTAGAAACTCTCTCCAACCCACCTAGTTCTTGAATTGTTTTTTCACCCAGCCATCTACCTGATTAGAACTTAATATTCCTCCCATTCCCAATCAACCATATTTCCTTAGAAGAAAAAAAATTCCACACCTTCCTAAAGCTTGGCCAAATGGAGGAAGACATATACCCTCTCTTAAGAAACCCATCACTCCTCAAGAATCTAGCCCTCAGAAATCTACAAGACATAGAATTCTCATGTTTAACCCTCAACACCATGTTGTAGAGCATAGCTTTGTGGATGTCTCTAAATTTGTGTAGCCCCAAACCTCCTTCCTCCTTAGGACTACAACACACATCCCATCTAACAGAATGCTTTTTGCAGTAACAATCTCACCTGTCCAAATGAAATTTCTCATCCACCTCTCCATCAAAGCAATGAGAGATGAGGGCCACCAATACACAATAAAGCTATGGTTAGGCATTCCCAAAATCATTAACCAGACCAGCTCCACCCTCCCTGCCATAGACATAATTTTTCCGTTTCATCTTGCAAGCTGCCCTTTAACTCTATCCATAATTGGGAATAAGGACTCCTTTTTAACCCTACCCTTAAAAATCTCAACACTCAAATACCGGGTAGGGAAATTGCAGATATTGATGCCAAGCTTCTCCACAATAGCCTGTTTCCTGTGAGTCAGGATAGAACCCAAGAATAGCTTACTCTTTTCTAGATTAATTTTTTGCCCTGACAAACTTTGATATCTAGAAAGAAAGTAATTTACATTCTTAACATACTTGATAGAGGCATTAGAAAAGATAAACACATCATCTGCGAATAGAATGTGGGCTAGAGTAGCAACACCATGTGGACCCGCCAATGCTTTGATTTTCTTATTAGCCACCAGCTCAGATAGGCCTCTATACAACACTTTCTTGGCTATAATGAACAACATGGGAGAAATAGGATCCCCTTGACATAACACCCTCTCCATGCCAAAAAAAAACAATAGGACCACCATTCAAAAGGACAAAAATTTTTGCAGATACAAGAAGCTGATAGATCTAAGAAATCAATTTTTCAGAGAAACCAAACTTTCTAAGAACATGGAAGATAAAATTCCATAAGATAGCATTATACGCCTTTTGGATATCAATTTTTAATCCCATACCTCCTCCTCTTGTGGATGCAAACATCATGTTGGCCAAATCCAATGCCAAGGAAATGTTGGAATGAATAATCTTCCCTTTACGGAAAGCCCCTTGCTCCTCAGGTATCAATTTTGGAAGAACCCTCGACAATCTCATAGCCAGCACTTTGGAAATGATCTTACATAGAAAATTCCCTATGCAAAGCGGCATGAACTTGTTTAAAGAGGACGCACGCTCCACCTTAGGAATCAAAACCAAGAAATTGTTATTTGATTCCATAAGGCATGAACCCAGTCCTAAAAAACCCCCTTACAACGCTTCAAAAATATACCAAAATAATTTCCCAACAAACCTTATAAAAAGCTCCAAGGATCCCATCCGACCCAGTGGCACTGTTTGGATCAAGCTCCCACATTGCACCCTTAATTTCTGCCTCTAAAGGCATCCAATCCAAATAACCCCTATCACACTCCCTCAAAACATTTGGAATACATTGCAATGAATCCAAATGATCGATAAGGGGAAGACCTTTGTGAAAGTTTTCATAGTAACCTGCCACATACTCCTCAATCTGTGCCTTATCAGATTTTTTTTTTTGCTAGAAGATGATGTGTATATTAATGAGAAAATATGATACAGGGAAGAAAAACAAAAAAAAAATGAATAGGGAAGAAACTTAAAGTGAGAAACCCACCTTTGACATTGCCATCAACAGGAAAAACACTCCAAGGAATCAAACCTAACTAAGACAAAATATTACGATTATATAAATTTGTATCTTGGACACATATTGGCATCCATTTCCAGCTCCCAATGAAATCATAGGCAACCACACTTGCACAGGATCCAAAGCATCCAACTTAGCCACCGATTTTTTCAGAAAATCCACAATCAAATTAACCTCTCGATGGCAGTGAGATCTTCAGTAGCTTCCAAGAAGGGACCTAGACTCCTCTATCTTTGCAAAACAAACCAGGGCACAAGACCACGAGACAGGAGAATGACCATAGCCACTGAGTTGCTCTTAATCCATAGTTTCTTAGCATGGATAGACCTTGTATGTTCCAAACCAGAGATCACAACAAGAAATTCTGCTTCAAAGTTTGTCTTCACTCCTATAACTTCTCTGAAATTTAGAATAACTTTAGCTTTATCATTCCTAAAGACACCCCCTGCGCCAGCTTTACCTGGATTTCCTAAGAAACAACCATCAATATTTAACTTTAGCCATCTTAAAGAATGAGGACACCAGAAAATTTCCAATGGATCCCTTTTCTTTCCCTAAGTGTTATGGACTCCAATATTCCTGGCACATAGCAAATCAGCAATGGAACATGTGGAACCTACATGCACCAAGGAGATTGACCTGAGATCTCCTTTTATCATTTCGAAACAGTGCTTGTAAGGCTTAGAGATACCATCATGACGTCTGGAATTTCTTCCCATCCATAAGAAATACGGGACAATGGTAGCACCATTATTCCATAATTTTTTAAAAGGAATGGATCGAGCCTTCTTTTTCCACCACTTCAACATGTCTTCCATAGATATAAAAGAGGGCCAGGAAGTATTAAATAAAGAATAGAAGAGACTCCATATCCGAGATGAATATGTACAAGTTAGAAAAAATGGATTATTGATTCCTCAGCCATACCACAGAGCTCACATCTTGAAGGTATGTGAACTCCCCGTTTTCTCACCATGTCATCTATGGGGAGGCTTCTTTGATGTAACCTCCAACCAAAAGTTGCTTGCCAAGGTTGAATAGGAGGAGATTTCCATATGATAGAATACCATGGAATTTTTGGGTTTTTCTCCCTTATCAATTCCCAAGCTGATCGAATAGAGAAGATACCTGAGGGATTAAGGGTCTAATGGCAAACATCTTCAAGATCAGAGACCATAATCTGGTTAGCTTTTCTAAAAAAATCTTTTAAAAAAGATGAATTTGTAGAGGGGAGAGCCCATCTGTTCTCAACAATGAAATCCACTACTTTTGTATAAGTGCCTGCAAAAGCAGATCAATCCAGCCCTGAGCCTTCAGCAATAGACGTCCCATCTAACCATTTATCAAGCCAAAAATTTATTTTTCTCCCGTCTCTCACAATCCATCTTTCAAAACTTGAAATAGAATTCCAAACCTTCTTCAATCCTGGGAAAAGTGAGGAAGATTTGTAGCTGGTCTTGAGCTATCCATCCACATTCACAAATTTTGCTAAAAAAAAAAAGCTCACAATAGACTCCTCATGCTTGATTTGCCATGTCAATTTACACAAGCAAGCAGAATTAACATCGCGTAGCTTCCTTGTACCAAGGCCTCCTTCCTATTTTGGTTTGCACGCATTTTTCCATTTTACCACCATTTTCTTTTGCTGTTCCACATCACCAGACCAGATAAAATTCTGCATCCACTGCTCAAATGTTTTAATGGTTGATTGAGACCACCAGTAAATAGTGAAGTTGTGGATGGGAATACCTGAGATCACTGATCTGACCAACTCAACTCTTCCTGCCAAGGAGAGAAGCTTTCCCTTCCATCCAGCAAGCTTGGCTTTGATTTAATCCATCATTGGAAGCAGATGCTTATTGGAGAATCATCCTTTGAAAATTTCAACTCCCAAATATTTTGTTGGGAGCTTTGAGATAGGGATACCCAAGGTCTCAGAAATGAAGTGCTTCCTATGAGGAGCGACCTTCCCAAAGAAAATCTTGCTCTTCTCAAGATTAATATGTCCTCCCGAAAAATCCTAATACTTGTGAAGGAAATATTGTAGATTCCTAACATAGGAAGCAGAGGCATTCATGAATACAAAGATGTCATCGACAAATAACAAGTGGGAGGGAACGGGCATGCCTCTTAGCCCAGGGAGTGGCCTTAACTTTCCCATATCCTATAGCGCTTTCAAACCTCTACATAAAACCTCCTCTGTCAGAATGAAAAGAATGGGAAAAATTGGGTCCCCTTACAAAGACCACGAGCAGCCCCAAAATACCCTACTGGACCACCATTGACCATAATAGAAATTCTAAAAGTAGAAAGGATTTCATAAACCCACTCAATCCATTTTTGAGAGAACCCAAACTTCTTCAGGTAGCAAAAGGAAATCCCAAGAGAGGGTATCAAAGGCCTTCTGAACATCTAATTTAATTCCTATACCACCTCCTCTAACAGAGGAGTGCATTAAATTTGCAAGTTCAGAGGCAAGGCTAGTACTGTAGGAAATAATTTTACCCCTCTGGAAAGCCCCCTGCTCCTCAGAGATAAGGCAGGGGAGGAAAGAGGATAGCCTTGAAGCTAAAATTTTTTATGATAACTTTTGTAAAAAAATTCCCTATGCAAATTGGGAAAAAATTATTAAGGGAAGAAGCACCAGAGACTTTTGAAATCAGGGTAACAAAGCAATTGTTAACCCCCAAAGGGAATTTCCCCACTCGAAAAAAATAACAGATTGCTCTACAAAAATCAGGTTCAACTATATCCCAAACCCTTCTAAAAGAGTTACCTGAGAATCTATCCAGACCAGGGGAGCTATCTGGATCAAGACTCTAGACTGTAGTTTTAATCTCCTCCTTTGATGGAATAGCTTGAAGGATAGCATTTTCATTGTCTCCTAACTCCTGTGGAATGCAATCAAGGAGATCCCAATGGGGAGAGATTGGAGTAGTGCCATGAAAAGATTCATAGTAATCAGAAACATAAGAAGCCAAACCCTGTTGATCTGAAATCCATGGGTGTGAGGTTAGCAGCCAGAAATGGACTTGCATCCAATCCTCTCTCCTTTCTTTCTCTTTCATGTGAGGGGAGGGGTTCGTGTTGTGTGCACTTTGCTTGTGGGCCCCGCACCATCGTATCACCACTTGGAGATGTGGAGGCCTATTTTACAAGAGTGTAAAATTTGTCATTTGAGACGTGGGTTTGATGATGGTCCAATATGGGGATCGGGATTATACAAATAGGGTTTGGAGTTGCCACCTAGGGTTATGGGCCTAGGACCTGGGGGTGGGCTCAATTCCTGAGAAAAGGGCCCGAAGTTTGGTCTGGTTATGGGCCTAGGATCTGGGGGTCAGTGTCAGGTTGTAGAATTGGGAAGGTGTTAGGCACCCAATCTACCATGTTCGACTGGTCTTCCTACTAGATGCTTAAGAACGAACATTTTCCATAATTATTACTATTCCACATGCATGGCTAAGTTATCACACATATATACATTAATTGAATTCAAACTACTATATACACTAAAACAAGGTCTATATAAATTCTACATGATGATAATTGGGTTGAGAAACTATACCTGAACTTAACCCCTGTTTTGGGTCAAGAGGGGTGGGCCCCTGATTAGTACCAGCTATGACTGTCTTTCTTGTTATCCTACCTCAAGGGAAGATGGTCTTGACCTCCAACTTCCTTTCTTGAGAGATGCTGATTGTGATGGTATTCGGACAGGGTTCCGGCTAAGAACGGTAACTTTCGGATTTAGGATGAAGTGGTACTCCGGTAGAGCTTTCACTCGAGATCGGCTACGGGAGGGCTAGGCTGAGGTGGCACTCCGACAGAGCTTCTGTTGGGGATAGGCTAGGGGAGGGCTAGGCTGAGGTGGCACTTTGGCAGAGCTTCCGCTGGGAATGGCTATTTCTGGAAAGATTCTAGGGGCAATCAGATAGGACTTCCCCCAGGAACGACTACTTTTGGAAAGAAACATATTGACCTAAAAATGGACTGAAGATCTTCAAAGTCCCAAAGAACACTTTGAACATCCGAACAGAGTTTTGGATCTTGACAAAGATCTCTTCGTAGACTCGAAGAACCTCAAAGAGGGGATTTCTATTTCTGGTAAAACTCAAGAATACTCAAAGGAGGGGGTTGAAGAACATGCTACTTTTGGCAAAAACTGAATTGGACTAAGAACTTGGATTGAAGATCTTCAAAGTCCCGAAGAACACTTCGAAGATCCGAACAAGATTTTGGATCTTGATGAAAATCGCTCCGAAGACTCAAAGAAACTCAAGAGGGGGAGGGGAGGAGAGAGGGCAGAGCTTCACTACTATGGAGTGAGGTGGGGTTGTTTCGTGTCTAAAATCCAAAGGAGGGGGGTATTTATAGGTTTTTTTGGCTAATGGGAAAGAGGGAACATCTTTATCTAATGGTTGAAAGAAGGTTTTTTGTCTAAAGTGGGTTAAGCAGGCTTTTATCCAATGGACAAAAGGAGTTTTTGGACTAAAATGGGTGAAATGGGCTTTCATCCAATGGGTAAAAGAGGGTTTTTAGGAGAGAGAATCCTTAGCCAAAAAAGTGGGATTTTGGTTTCAAGTGGGTGAAGGGGGAATCCTTTCACCCATGGGGCCAGCGAGAAACCAATCTCGGCCATTGTCAACGGTATGCAAGATTGGGTCGAAGTTCATGGGCATGGTTAGTATAGGAGGGTAGGCAATGCTGGCAATGTCATGGGTGTGCGACACATGGCATGCGGGTAGTGGCATGTGGGTGTGTAGCGCATGGCACGGTGCCATGGCATAGGCAGCAATTGGAAAAGGGGGCACGGGCATGGGCAGTAGACATTAGAGAGGCAAGCTGGGCAGCATTCCTGCATTGGTCAGCTGGTTGGATATGCGCAACTAGATGTGAATTTCCAGGAGTTCTTGCGGGAGATCCAATGGTCCAATTTTAATGTACCATATATCGTTAGAATCATAATTTCAAGTACTATCCATCTATACGGTCATTCTGACTAGATTCCTTCGCATATAAAAAGTCATAATTGGACCCTCTTTTCTCCCGCATAGGATTTTCAAGATTTTTGGGTAGGTATGAAGTGTTCATGGATAGGGTTACCACAGTCAATCACCACATCTGTTAATAAGAGGCAAGGGGTCATGTCCATGATCCGTAATTCATCATAATCAGATGAGGGTGACAAAATTGGGTGCTTATAGAATGCCCCTCTTTAGCCAAGGCCTGTGCCAACAGCTGAAGGGAAAAGAAAAGAACGACCACATTTTGTCACCCGGAGCATGCATTACCATCATTTTTCTCATTAATGATGGAGTTGAAAAATGCAACAGGTAATATATTTTAGCTACTTTTAAAGTTTGAGACTTGGGTCGTCGATTTGTAGGAAAGAAATTCACTGCTCTTCCAATCCTGCAAAAGACGTTAGTATTTGATCTTTGTCTTTTCCTATGCTGGGCTTTCATATGCCAGTTTAGGGAATTTAGTCTCCAGGATGGGTCTTTTGACCCAATCTGGGCTATCTGGGACCATTGATTACAAGAAAGAAATTCGCTGCTCTTTCAATCTTGTAAAATAAAATATTTGGATTCTTGAATTTCCTTGGCCGGGCTTCCATATGCTAGCTTAGGGAATTCCTTAATGAGATCGGGCCACTCGAAGCCGACTCAAAGAGATTAGGCCACCTGGGGCTGGGTTAAATGAGATTAGGCCATCTGGGGTTGGGTCAATGCAATTGGGCCACCTGGGGCCGAGTAAATGAAATTAGGCCACCTAGGGCCGGGTCAATGAAATTGGGCCACCTGGGGCCGAGTCAATGCAATTGGGCCACCTTGGGGCCAGGTTAATAAAATTGGGCCTCCTGAGGCCGGGTAAATGAAATTGGGTCACTTGGGGCCAGGTCAATGAAATTAGGCCACCTGGGGCCGAGTCAATGAAATTGCTTCCTTTTCTAATTTCTCTTTTGCCCCTTGATTGGGGTTCTTGATTTTGAACCAAGAAATTGGAGAGTATTGAAGTTCGGATTTTTGATTTGGAATCTTGTTCTATGCTTTTGATTTTTTTTATTTTCCTTCTTTGAATTTTTTTACCATAATTTTTACCTACCAATGGAATTTTGACTTTCACATTCCCTTTTTCATGTGATATAATTTTCATCTACCGCACAAATTTGGATTTAAGTTCCCCCTTTTTACTTTCCACTTCCATGTGATATTATTTTCATCTACCACAAGAATATATTTTGAATTTGGTACTTGCGGTAAGAATTTTTAATTTGTACCTTGGAATTGGAATTTCAAATAATTTATTTTATTTTATCTTTTTACCCATAAAATGGTCCCCCCTCCTGTTCATCCTCCATTCAAATTTTTGAGTTGGGAACAATTTGTGAGTAAGTGAGCTTAGGTTTTTGAATCTTCTCGAAGATCGAAAGCTTTTTGCATTTTTTGGGTTTTTTGAAAAATTTTTCCGAAGGTCTTTAAATTTTCCTTTGAAGTTCTTCATCTTCCTTTTGAAGATCTTTATAGTTCTTGAGGAAGGAGTCATTTGGAGAATTTAACATCTTTTGGGGCTTCTTTGTAAATTATGGAACTTCTTAGGGTTCTTTGTGATTTTGGAAATATGGCTAAGAGAAGAAAGAGAAAGACTTGTGGAGAGGTCCAGTTGGATGGTTGTAGCAACTCTTCTCAAGGGGATGAGGGCCTTGCGGACTGGTCCTCTGGACAAACATTTCACAATACTTGGAATCATGTCTACAACTCAGTATGGGGTTCTTGGCTAAGTCCTTGCATTTTATTATTATTAATTTTTTTTTATTTTTTATTCATTCATTATTGTTTTGCTTTCTCTTATCATTTTTTATTTATTTATTTATTTTTAAAAAAGCATGATGGGCAAGTACCACCGACCTTGGCTAGATATGGCCACCCAAACATAGCTCGGGATTGGTACAGAATGCTCCCCTACAGAGTGAAGGAGATGGTTAACTCATCATACCTGAGTTGATTGGCTTCCACAACGACTAGGAAGTTCAGTCCAACATTGACAGGGGCCCTGATGGAGTGGTGGTGGTCGAGTACTCACTCCTTCCATCTTCCTATCGATTAGATCACTATCACGCCCTTATGTTTCTATGCCTTGACAAGCATACCATTTGGGGGGAGGCCCTTGACCCTTCCCGATACTCTGACAGCTAGGGAGTTCACGGATTTTATAGGCATAGATATCAAGGGTGATCAGACATACATCCTTGGCGAGATTAGTGCTCATTGGTGGAGGGCCGGCATGGGGGTAAACCCTAGTAACCTGGTATAGGTGGCCTGTTCTTTCTTTTTGTTCACTGTCGGTCAATGTCTCTTTGGTCACCTCCAAGGCAGGGTAGACATTTGCATGGCTGCCTTCTTCTGATATCTCCAGGATGTTGACACCTGGGATTAGGGCCGGGCTGCTTCTGCATATTTGCTGCAGTCTCCGGATCTATTATCATATGGGGACTGAGGTCTCAAGGGAGGTGGCTACATCCTCCAAGTAATCTCTTGTTCTTGTACTCATTTCTTTTCATTTGGTTGCATTTTTTCACTTTGAATTTTCAAATCAGCCCTGGTGCTATGAGCATCTGGAGATTATGGCTCCCATACTGAAGGACCCTCAAGCATCACCTTTTCTCATAGCTGTGAGATAGGGAGATAGCCAAGTACGTAGGATCCAGCACTATCCTCTAGGGACTACTGCCTGTTCTCTCCTGAATGATCTTACAGAGGTAAGACATGTTTTGTCATTAAATTTCCTTATGTCCTATTCCATACTTATTTTTTTCTTGAATTTGGAGGTTACTTGGAGACCATTCTGTCCTCTTACGTTCCCAGACCTTGATGAAGTTACTTGGGCTAGATACTTCTCAGAGAACCGAGTCCTATTCAGAGGTATATGGGGCCATGCTTGGTATTTAGGAAAGAGGGTCATACCCCAATGGTCCAATACTGATACACTCTTCTTTCCTTGTTTTCCTCCATCAACCATGCATTGTTTGGAGTGCATTCCTATGGACCAAATTGAGAGACTAGCCGATAGAATATGGGATGATTCATTCCTTGAGCAGGATATGGATTACAAAACTTTCCTTGAGGAAGAGACTGTTTGCACCCCTCTTAGTCTTGACGGTCCAGTGGTATGTTGCTCTTCCTTGAGTATCACCTTTAGTCTTTCAATTCCTTTTAGCCTTGATCGATGTACTTTCAGGGGAGAACACGGCGTGTAGACCTTTCTACCGTCCAATCACATATCAGTGCTGCTGGTCCATCCCAAGCCAGATCTTCTACTAGTGTAGGTTGATCCTTCATGATAGGCACCATTCCCTTCCATGGATTCCCTGGTTGGTCATTTCCCAACATAGCCAATCCTAGCATCCCTCATCTTTTGAGGAGGAGAATAGACATAGATGTTTCTCTCGGGCTGCCTATGTGAGTATCTAATCATCCTTCATTTGGTTGGCAAAAATTAAAAAATGCAAACATTTTAGAAAAATTGAAATTTTTTATAAAAGTTGTAGATTCATTGTTTTTAAATAACATATAAAAAATCCACATATTGTGGACCAATAAATTTTAGTAGATTTAAGAAATAAAAAAAAAAAATTTTATATTTTTCTTAATTTTTAATTAACTTCTTGTTTGGTTCCCTAACCTCGCAAACCCACTTCCCACCTATACTCTCCCTCACCCCTTCGAAAATTGGGTGCCTCGTCTCCCTAAACTTCTTCCTCCCGCCCTTCCTCTTTTGCGTAACTACGGTATTGCTACTCGCCACTGCCACCTGCACTTTCTCCTCCGCCATAGACGTTCCTGTATTAATCTGTCTTTTGCTCACCACGTGAGAAGCTTGAACTTCGCTGGATGAAGATGATGCCGATGATTCTCCTTCATAAATCTTCATAAAATATATGGGAAAAGGAAAGGAATGCTAGCGGTATACAATGGAATTCTAGAACATTCAGGGTATCAGAAAGGAGGTTGGTAAAAGGTCATTAAAATCTTTTCTGAGAGAATCTTCCCCAGAGATTCTTTGTATTGCTGAACCTATGGTTCAGGTTAGTCTTTTTCCCTCTTTACCTTTTGATAAATTGGGTTATGTTGTTGAGTTGATTCATAATGTATGTCAAGATAGGGTTCCTAATATCTGGGTTATATGAAAACAAGGCCCCGCTCGTCCAGTCCTTGTTACAATGTCAGACCAACAAATCACTGTTGAAGTAGTCTGCATGAGTAAGAGAGTTCTCATATCTTTTATTCATGCCAGTTGCTTCAAGATTGAGTGCAAAAAACTTTGGTCAGACCTGGTGACAGTTTCTATTTCTGCTCTGCCATGGCTTCTTACTGGGGACTTTAATGCCATGCTCTTGTCTCATGAGAAAAAAGGACCATGTATTTTTAATTTGGGGTCAGCTATAGAATTACCACAGAATCACCTTCCTTATGGTAACCGTTAGCTTTAATATGAGTATTTGCCTGCTTGTACCTTGATATGCCTATCTTAGAAAGAAGGTCAAACACATACTTCTGCTGAGACAAGTATTGAGGACCAGCAACTTTAGTGCCAAAGAAGTAACATACTATCCTAGATATTTGATCACGAATTCCTCATCCAATTATCTCTTGAGGCAAGATATCTTTGTCAGATCAATGCCAGTAATAACAATATCATCTACATAGACTATCAAGATAGCAACTAGTCTCGTGGCATCAGAGGGAAGGAGGGAACCACCTTATGCTTCTTCGAATCAATTGGTTACAGGTGTTCTAGATAAGGATCATTTCATTGCAGATTCAAGAGTTGCTACTTCTTTTTTCTTTTCCTTTAAAAAAAAAAGCATTTCAATCTTCCCACCAGATCTCTTTATGAGCAGTGTGTGGTCGGCATTGCTTTGAGAGTAGCCTATAGCAACCATAGCCTTGTCAACATACCCGAACCAAGCACAAAGGGATTGCTTCAGCCCATGTAATGCACGCTTCAACTTGCATACCTTCCCTTGAGTTTTGGAGCAAGTGAATTCAGGGGAATGCCTGTATACATTTCCTCCTTAAGTTTCCAATGAAGGAAGCATCCTTTACATCTAGCTGTTGAAGATCCCAGTCTAATTTGGCGGCACAAGATAAGATAACACTGATTGTGTTCATCTTAGCAACCTGAGAAAACGTCTCTTGGTAGTCAAATTTGACAAGTCTGAGTGAAGCCCTTGGCAATAACTTTGGCCTTGTAACGATCCATTGTACCATCATCCTTATGCTTCACTGTGAAGATCCATTGACACTCAACTATCTTCTTTTATGAGGGAACACACACTAGATCTCATATGTCATTCTTCTTTAGATCATGCATCTCTTCAACCATAGCTGCATCCCGTAGTGAGTCTTCATTTGCTTCCTTCCAGGTATAGGGAATAGATCCAAAGGATAGAGAAGACACAAAACTATAGTAGGAATGAGAAAGTGAGTCATAAGAAACATTTTTAGCAGTAAGATGCAAAGTACAAGAGCTAGTGCCTTTAGGGACAACAATAGGCAACTGAAGAGATGGATCAATAAAAGGAGAAGGAGAATTACCTGGTCCAAAGGGACAAGGTCAGGCTCAAGAGGAGGCAACTGGTATCGTAGGGTAGGTGCTGGATATGTAGTGGTTTGAGTCTGTTGTCTGCGACTACAATCACGCATCTCTGGTTGAGGCCAAGTTGAAGTAGGAGAAGTAGGAGTGTCACCCTCTCCGTTGAAATAGGACACATGCATGAATATCAAGTTCAAAAGGTTGCGGCACATCTTCCACAATGAAAGGAGACTCTCCCTGAAGAGATGTCGTAGTGTAGTAGGGCGTAAATTCGTGGAAGACAACATCCATAGTCACAAACCAACACCAAGTGGGAGGGTAAAAATGTTAATAGACTTTCTGAGTAGGAGTAGACCCAAAAAAATACACTAGAGACCACGAGGATCAAACTTTCCTTGAGGATGATGATTTTGAGCATAATGACACTACCAACTACCTTGGGATGAATAAGAAAAGCAATGGAGCCTGGAGAAGATCCAAAGGGGAGCGGAAGGTGAGAATCTAGGAAGGCATCCAGTTGATCAAAAAGGTCGCAGTGAGAATTACGTCACACCAATACTGGAGAGGAACATACATCTCAAACATAAAAGAGCATGCTAGCTCACAAAGGTTGTGATTCTTCCTTTCAGAGTTTGAATTGAGTCTAAACCATTCGAATGTAGCACCAAACTGAATATGAACTATCCGATGAAACTGGTGAAACCAATAAAAGGTCTCGACCTTGGTTTGCATCATATAAATCTTAATGGTCTGAGAATGATAATTAATTAAAGTGACAAGCCACTAATATCCATTGACAGACACATCGAAGTACAATCTTTAAAGAAAGAAAAACCTTAGCTAAAGCTCCCAAAAAAGGATGTCCTAACCGATAATGTCACTATAGTAACTCAGAGATGGGAGGTAACGTAGAGGATGTCTGAAGATCATGACTAGAGACCAACTCCGAGTCATCATCAAGCAGATACAAACCACCATGTACCCTACCAAAGCCAATCGTTGCTGCTGTCACTAGATCCTGAATGACACAATGAAACGGGAAAAATGTGACTTTGAAATTAAGACTTGAAGTAAGACTACTAATGACCAATAGGTTAATAGGAAAAGAGGGAAAATATAATATAGTAGAAAGGGATAAAGAAGGGGTACTACTAATGGAGCCCCTTCCCAAAATAGTGAAATAAGACCTAACTTGACGTTACCAAGTATAGTTTTTCTCCAGAGCCATCATTTCCTTAGTCATGGCTTGCTTTCACTAAGGGTTAGACACAACTTCAGTAAAGTTCTTAGGAATAAAAACAGAGGAGAGGGCAACAATGAAGGTAAACCTGTAGGAAGAGGGAGAGCATCAAAGGAAACAAACTGGACTATAGGATTAGTACAAGCTCTCTTTCCCTTTCTAATAGCAATGGAAAGGTCTAACTCAGATGAAGAAGAAGGGATGTTACTTGGCTGAGGAAGGTGAATCTCAGAATGTGGATCCAAAGAGGACTCTTTGTAGGTCATCTTACTCCTTGTGTACACAATATCCACCTTTACAGTACCAAAGCCTGAACCACCACCTGAATGATCACCAATGTCAACATCTACCTCTTTGTGTTGCCTAATGTCAAGCATAAAAGGGGAAGTAGGAAAGGGGGAAAGGAAATGAGTGTCATCAGCCTTTTCACGCCCATTATTATCCACTGAAGAGGATGTTGATGAGGAGCAAAAAAGGGAACAATTTGAAGGAAGGTAACATCTTTGGAAAGAAGGCTTCATGTGGAAGATGGATAGTAGCACTTGTAATCTTTGGTAGTGGAGGAATAGCCAAAAAAGATAATGAGAGCCTTAGGGTCCAGTTTAATCCGAGAAGATTTACTGATATGGATGTAACAAATAAACCCAAACACCTTGGGGAGGGGGGGGGGAGAGAGAAGTATGAGGAGACAAGGTATCCAAGGGATTTTTGGAACCAAGAATTTTTGTTGGCATACAGTTGTTTAAAAAGGTGGTAGTAAGGAGGACATCAGACAAAAAAGTTTTAGGAACATACATGCCAAAGAGAAGACTCCTACTAACTTCTATAAAATGGTGATGTTTTCTCTTAGCTACCCCATTTTGTTGTGTGTCAACACTAGCCACCTGATGAATACCATTATTAGTAAAGAAGTCTCGTAGGCCATCATACACATTCTCACCCCCTTTATCAGAATGAACAATTTTAATTTTAGTGTCAAATTGAGTACAGATTATATGATAAAAAATTTTAAGGCATCTAAAACATCACTCTTATGCTTCATCAAAACAGTCCAAGTAGCATGGGAAAAATCAACAGCAAAGGAAACAAAGTAGTGATAACCAAATAAAGAGATAGCAGTAGATGAAAAGGAACAAAAGATCTATTACCATGATGAGGACACGAGGAACGACAACGTTTGGCAAAAATATATGGTTTCATAATGAAATTCATATGAAGAAGAAAAAGAAGTAAATAAATGAGGCAATTGTTTCCTTACAACAATAAAATAGAGATGTCCTAAACGTTGATGCCAAAGCATCACATAATCCGTAGAACTGCCATCACTACATCAACACACATAGGATTGAGCTGTGCCAAAACAAAAGTGATTGTGGTTCAAGTAAGTAGAGCCCTTTCTCCTCACACCCACATCCAATGATCCTCTTCACCTCCAAATCCTGAAAAGATAATGAGAAGGAACATGACAATAATTTAAGGATTTTGTCATGTGGCTTATAGATAAAAGTTTAGTGGCACCTCAAACCCAACCTATCTTTGATCCCCTTTTTGGGTCTCCTCTTTATGTCTCTCAACCCATCCATCTTCCACTACCCATCCGGACATCTCCACCTCCCCGGACCAACCCTTCCTTGCGAGTGTCCTCCCTACACCCACGTCTGCTTCTCTCTCACCCGATTCCCTGCCATCTCTTCCTGTTTTCGCTTCCCTTGCTATGGTAAGCCTTACTCTCCTGCCCTCTGCTTCCTCCTCCTTGGAAGGTGCCCCATCGATTCTTTAGTCCGCGCAGGCACATCCTGTGCTCCTCGCCCTTGGTCAAGCTACCTCTTTGGTTCTCCCGTCTTCTCGCCTTTCTCCGATGCCTGCCCCCTTTGCTGGCCCCCTGCTTGGATATGCTCTCACTGCTCTTCTACTTGCCCTTATGCCAGTCTCTACCTTGGAAGGTGCTACGTCCTCTGCTGAGTATGGATCCTTTTATGCCTTAAAGGATTCCTCTTCCACCCCAGCTGCTACCTCTGTCACCCCTATGACCTCGGATTCCACTCACCTCACACTAAACCCTCTTGCCCTAGGCTCCTTACCCATGGTCGATACCTTAGAAGATACTCCATCGTCTCTCAGGTCCTCTCAGTCCCCTTCTGAGAATCATTATGCCTTTGTTCCTTTGGCTGCTCTGGGCGCCATGCCTATATGAAACCTTAGAAGGTTCCCTGTCGGCTCTTGGGTCCTCTTAAGCCCCTCTTGAGAACACTACTACTTGGCTCCTCCCTCTGCAAGCCTCCATTGAAGCAATCACTACTTCTACCAGTCCTGCAAAAAAAGGAACTAAGCTGAGAAAACCCAGATCCACTCGATCTCTTTGGCTCTCTAAAGGAGTTGCTCTTTCTGCTTTGACTCCCTCCCCTTCCTTGCCCCTCCTCAAGGAATACCATCGTAGGCATAAAACCCCTCCCATCCATGCTATTCGAAGCACCCATCGTCTCCACTCCTTCGAGCAATCAATGCCCATCCCCTCTGTTTGTAAATGATCCCTTGGACCATTTGGAATGTGTGTGGTCTCAATTACCCTACAAAGCATGCCTCCATCTGCTCTACAAAATCTTCCTATGCTTCCCTCTATTGCCTTCTTGAGATCCGTATCCATTAGAGCAATGCCTCCTGCATTACCTCTTCTATTGCCCCTTCCTGGTCCTTTCTCTCCAATATGCTCACTGTCCTAACAGGCATATTTGGGTTCTTTGGAATCCCCTTCTTCTTAATGTCTTTGTGATCTCCTCCTCTTCCCAAACTATCCACCTCTCCATTTCCTCCCTCTTTGGCCTCTCTTGTTGTTTCTTCACTATCACTATCATCTACATTCCTAATAGAGGTCAAGATAGGCTCTCCCTCTACGTGCCATTATCCCTTCCATTGACCTCTATGCTTGGGGCTTGGCTAGGGATAAATCATACATTCCTTTGTAGAAAGAAGGTACGGATTCTCTTTTTGACTTCAGGCCCATCTCTCTGTGCAACCTCCTGTAGAAATTTCATTGTGAAAATCTTGGCCAATAGAATCCAGTGGGTTATTGACTTCCTCGTCAGTACGAACGAATCAGTAATACTGGAAAAAGTATTCTGATAATATCATCGTTTGTCATGAGACTATCAATGGTTTTGACCGTAAATCCCATTTCCCTGCTGCCATTCTCAAGATTGACATCCACAACTTTTGACTCCACCCGCTAGGATTTTATTTCCAGAGTTTTTCTCTATATGTCCTTTCCGCCTACATTCGTCCATTGGATCCTTTCCTACATTTCTTCCCCATCCTCCATTCTGATAAATGGTAGCCCGACTGGCTACTTTCCATCCTCGGTGGATATCAAACAAGGCTATCCCCTTTCCCCCTTCCTCTTCTCTATTGCACTTGTAGTACTGTTGTTACACCCATGCCCTTACTCGGTCTAATTTGAACTATTGTGATAGGTCTTGGACCGGAGATTGAAAGCACGGTCGGGTTTTGGCTCACGGCCGCCCATTGCCAAAGGGGGAGAGATGACCCCAAGTGTTCGTGCATCACATGTCAGTCTAATTGGAGGGGATTCGTACCTTCCGATCCTAGAAGGTAAGTGACCCGACTCCTCACACATAAGTTCAGGCATGTATTGAAGTTGTCGAAAGGCCCTGAGCATGACTGAGGGCAACTACCCATGCAAGACTAGCCATGGGACACCAAGCAATCAAGACGGAAAGTTTTGACCATCGAAAATATGCCACCGGATCCATCGGGCCTGAATTCGGTGGGCTGGTTTCGTTGAACATACAGGCTGCTGTCATGGTGTCGATGCCTGTGGGTCCCGCCACTCGTGTCGTAAATAGTCTCAGATGATCCCAAATCATCCCCCATACTTTACTCGTGACGTGAATGCATTTTGAACCTAAGTGGACAGGTTCTCGACCTCCGAAAGCATAATAACCGATTGGTCAGAATAGGTTCAACCAAACAGACCCTAAGGTCCATTTTAACTTATAAGTTAGAAATGAGGAATTCTCATTTCTATTGTGTTCAACGTAAGGAAGGAGAGAAAAAGGAGAAGGAAGAAAAAGAAGGGGAACAAGAAGGAGAAGGCTTACCTTGGTGTTGGCTACCGCCAAGTTGCCGGAATCACTGCCGAAGGTAAGTACTCACTTCTACCACTCTCTCTCTTCATTTTGACCTAGACAAAGCTAGGTATGGATGGAATCTTAGTGTACAAACCATGTTAAGGTCGTAGAATGCGTGTTCTACCCTCTCGGTGTTGTTGTCGAGCTCGAACCAAGCCCGGTGAGCTCCGACAACATGTATTGCCAAAAGAACAACTAGGGTTTCTATCATTCGATCGATGTATCTCCCAAACAACTCAGTAGAATTGGGATTTTATTGGCTTAAAATGATACTGAGAACATCCCCTACAAACTCCACAGAACAAATCCCGACGACTGAGCCCAAGCCAGAAAGCCCCAAAATGGGTGGACTGTCCTGAACCACCACGAGAAACAGCCCACCAGATCCACTGGGTTTGGCATATTTCTAGTGGACCACTGAACCTTAGGAGCTCTCTGTTAGTTCCACCAGAAATAGGATTGATATTTTCGATGGAAATTCCCTGTTTCTGGTTGGTGTTTCCGGTGACATTACTGTCACTGATGGATTTTGTCTGTACCCTTTGGGGGTGATCCATGTGGATCCCTCTTGATATTTTTGACACGTACTGATGTACGATTGTCCTTGTGTCTAGGACAGTGACGCGCATGATCCCCGAGATTGAAACCAAGTGGATTGATCGGTGGCCTTATCTGAACCCTAACACAAATAGAGATCAACAAGGTGAGGGATGGTTGTTTTATTTTGGATTGTTTAATTATTATAGAATTGTTCACATGCGTAGATATAATATGCTTAATTATATTGCTCACATGATAATGGTGATTATTATATGTTACATTTTTATGGATTTCATACGAACTGTTCATTTATATGAATCCAGTGTGGCCGATGTGGTATCGATACCGTGGTCGTCGTGTTTGGTTGTGTGTGAGAGGGAATCCAATGTGGCCGAGGTGGTACTAGTGCCGTGGTTGCCTTGTGTATGTTGCATTCATGCATTGATTATGTGCATTAGAGTTAGTTATAGTCATGTGTTACACCTTGTGGTCAAGGTCTCGCTGGTATTGTGTACCTCGGGACTGCATTTGAAAATAGATACGCTTCGTAGCCGATGATTGGTACCGGTGTCGTGTAGTTCATACTCAACTGTGATATGTATACTAGATTAAGTATACGGTCTAGAGTTTCACTTTGTGACCAAGGTCTCGCTGGTATCGTGTGCCCGGGACTGTATTTGGAGATGGATTACACTTTATGGCCAAGGTCATGCCGGTATCATGTAATTCATATTAACTGTATCACTATGAAGGCATGTAGCATATATATGGTTATGTATCACTCCTTATGCTACGAACCCTTGCCAATAGGGGTTGAGGTGTTTAATAACCCATTGTGGTATGTTCGATGTGCCTTTCTAGAATGCCACACCCATGGTATGATGTGATTGTAGTAAGAGGCGAGAACTTGTTCGGCATGGCCGATGTGTTACCGATGTCGTGACTGCCAGGAGGGTGTTATCAGGGGTTTGCTGGGTGACCCATGGATGCATATGGGGACTGGTAGGCTTCTATTCATGGCTAGGGTTTGTATCCTTGCGTAGTTGATGGCGTTCTGAGGCAAAATACAACCTAATGCATTGTAGTAGCATTTACCAGACTTAGTTTGTATTGTTAGGTGGATAATAAATAAATGAACAGCATCATGAGCATCATGGACTATGTGTTTAATTTTTGCTATCATGCATCATGAATTATTATTACTACTGTCTTGCTTGGATGTGCTTAACCCCACCCCTCACTGAGTGGGTTGGAACGGTCACCCCACATATACACACTTTTTAGATGATGCTGCAGGCATAGTCGTGCTTATGGCTAGTGACTCTTTTTCCTCTGGACCTGAGTACGGAGTGAGCGACTGGTGGAAGCCGGAAGCGGAGGAGCATGGCCAGGATTGTGCTTGTGACTTTTGTGCATATGCGGTGCCATGAGGTGTTCAGCGTATTTTTGATTATGTTGATATAGGTCTGTGAATATTATGTTTTAAACTTGATATGTATAAGTCTTGAAGGATTGTAAACAGAATAACTTGGTTAACGATATTCTGTTAATGATAATTTTCCCATTTATATTTGATGGTTTCACTATTATACTCTGATTCCGTTGCTTTTGGTTGGTTGTGATGTGAGATTGTGAAATGTTAAGGTACTACTATCAGCGATCTTGGTAGGTTTGTAAGATTGGTACTTGTCTTACTCACACCGCTGGTATTCCTAATGGTAAGTTGGGTCTATTGGAATTGGGGTGTGACAACTGTCTTACTCCATGCAATCCTCCACTGTTCTCCATCTCATCTTCCCTATTCCTAAGAGCAAACCCCTTCACCTCACCCACCTTGCCTTTATGGATGACCTCACAATCTTCTCCAAGGTGGACCCCACTTCGATATCTTACATTATGTCCTCCCTCTGTCTCTTTGAATCCCTCTCTGGTGGTCGCATCAGTATCCTTAAATCCAACCTTTTCCTTTTTGGAGTTTCGGATCCTATCAAATCATGTCTTCTCCAAATCACGGGCTTCTCCTTAGGCTCCTTCCTTGTTAAATACCTTGGCCTTCCCCTCATCACTTCTAGGCTCTCTGCACATTACTGCTCTCCTATCCTTGACTTACTGAGGAAAAAGCTTCAGCTCTAGAAAGGTGAGCTCCTCTCTTATTCAAAGTGTCCTTATCTGATTTTTTGTCCAATCCATGTAACTCTATTGGACCGGTATCTTCATGTTTCCTGCTTCCACAGAGTCTTCTTTGCTCCTTCCTTTGGAAGGGCTCGGACTCCTCAAAATTCCTCTACCCTTTGAGCTAGGAAAAAGTTTGCCTTCCCAAATCAGAGGGAGGGCTTGGCTTAAGAAGAATCAGTGAGGCCAATTGTGCGGGTATCCTAAATCTCATTCGGAAGATTGCCTAAAAAAACAACAGTATCTGAGTTTCTTGGGTTTACTCTTCTCTCCTCGAGAATAACTCTATCTAGATTATTTCTCCCTCTTCGGATGACTCTTGGATTTGGCGTAAAATCCTCTCCTCCAGACCCAAAGCCCTAGGTGCCATCTCTTACTCCATTGGAAACGGGACCAAGACCTCTCTCTGGTTGGACCCTTGGCACACTTCGGGCATCCTCTAACCTTTTGTAATCCCTAGGATTATCTACTCCTGGCCTGAGTCGAACTGCCAAAGTTTCCTCCATCATCTCTCTCGGCATTTGGACCCCCTATTCCTCTTCCCCCCTTATGGATCACTGGGGCTCCCTCCCATTCCCCTAGGCCACAGAGGAAGGGAAGACAATGTTGCGTGGACCCCATCCAACTTGGGACAATTTTCAAAAGCTTTTACTTGAATGAAAAAAGCTTTTGTTGCTGATTCTATTGATTTCAGACCAAGACTTCTGTGCGATTTAGAAGTGAAGGCCTCGTGGATTCTAGGTTAGGCTCTAGTCGGATTCCAAGCCTGCAATTCAAGTTAATTCCTGAATTGCACTTTCTCTGTTATCTCTACTCCATTCTCTCTCAATTATAAGGTCAGAATTCCAAATTTTCCTTAGCCAGTATTTTCTATTTCTACTAGAAAATTTCAGATACAACCATATAAGTATCAGCTCAATTAAAATTTAAGTTATTACATTATTCATCAAGACACCACACGTCACAGATATGTACAAAATTTAGTGTAGCAGAAGTTAAAGAAGCCTGGAGAAAGATGAAAGTAGGCAAGACATCAGGCCCAGATGAGGTCCCAATATAAGCGTTAAAGAGCTTAGGAGTATGTGGGGTATCTTTGTTGACCAATCTATTTAATAAGATTATGAACATAAGGAAAATTCCAAATGAATGGAGAAGAAGCATTGTAGTTCCGATCTACAAAAATAAAAGTGATATCTAGAGCTGCAATAACTAAAGAAGCATAATTTAATGAGTCATACTATGAAATTATAGGAGAAGGTTATTGAAGCTTACTTGAGAAGAAAATATATCAGAGAACCAATTTGGC
This sequence comes from Macadamia integrifolia, assembly GCF_013358625.1. Lineage (NCBI taxonomy): Eukaryota > Viridiplantae > Streptophyta > Magnoliopsida > Proteales > Proteaceae > Macadamia > Macadamia integrifolia. The sequence goes on along the minus strand of NC_056561.1, from coordinate 40,526,212 downwards.
TTTATGCTTGGTAGATCCATTACATAAGCTATTTACCTATTGAGGAGGCTCATGGAGAGATATAAAGCATATAAGAAGGATCTCCATATGGTCTTTATTGACTTGAAAAAAGCCTATGATAGGGTTCCTAAATATTTCTTCCAACATGTTTAATGTATTACTGTGTTGAAAAGATCAAAACAGTACCAGAATAGAATATTTTCTCAGAGAATAAAATAAATCTAGATTTGGAGAATAGTTGTTAAGGGCAAATCAGGTGGATAGATTAATGATAAAAAATAAGGTTCAACAAACATAAGGTAGAATACTTGCTAAAAATTTGTAATGCATACGGTGATGGGATAATAAGGACAATAAAATAAGAACAACAACAAAGATAACACTCGGGGTTCACACCATAAGGTGGTTCAGTTGGATCAAACACCAACCTACCTTCATCACACTCAAGGGGTTCCTTGATCAAAACACAAGGGTTCTTCAATGGAGAAGAAGGTTGCAAATGCTAAGCTTTGTTTTAGAAATTGTGGGTTGAGATAGAACGCCTCCCACATATTACTTTTATAGACTTCCAAAGATTAGAGTTAAGAGTTGGATGAGAAAGTTCCCACCTACCCTAAAACAAAGACCACTTACAAGAGTAGAAAGTGAGATCTATAAAATTTGGATTAGGAAAGTCTTCTCCTGCTAACTACTAAAGGTGGAAAAATCCTCACTTACAAAAATAAATTGATTCCCCCCTTTCTAGAAGAGTAAAATGGTAAAAGTAAAAGTAACTTCTAAA
>NC_056561.1:40488841-40525411 GCF_013358625.1 Macadamia integrifolia | reverse complement strand
GAAGTTTCCCCTTTGTGTGAATGAATATGTTTTTCCATGTAATCTACCATTCTTTCTGCAGTAGTAATCGTAGAAGCCAAATCTGGTACATTTTGCCGATGAAGTTCTTGTCTAGCCCTTTATTACCCCAAATTCTATAGATGCTTCCTGGCAGAGGCTGATCTCTTCTGAAGCAACAGCCTCGAGGCAAGCTCCCTTACTTCTGAAGCAGCCGCCTCTCAAGCTGCTTCATCTAATTCACATTTAATGAATCTTTAAGTTGTGGGTTCTTATGCCGCAACCTCCCCCAAACTTCGTTTGTGGGTTCCATGGACCATCCCAAGCATGGCTTCTCTCCTCCTTGGCTATCTTCCTGTCCACAGTAACTCCTTCAGTTACTACTTCCATGGCAGAGAATGTGCTCATCAATTCTGGCCTCTACTGGTTCTTGTAGTAAGGCATTCCTCTTTTTTCTCTTCATTTTCCCCATGTCATTGAATTTGGGCCCTTCCTAGAATAGATCCTATTGCAGGGGTATCAGGCAATCACTCCTTAGGAGCTTCTTCATACTAGGACTAAACTTTTGGTGCCTGGAACTTAGATTTTGCACAGGACCTGTGGAGGGGTAAGAACTCATCTCTTGGCATGATTGATTAGCAGCTGTATGGAAGGAAAAAGTTAGGTTTGATGATTCAAGTTGGCTAGCAATTTGTGACATCAAACTGGTTTTTCATTCTATTCTTTCTCTCATGTAGCACATCATTTTAAAGGTGGCCCTAGAGCCCGATTCTTGGTCGATACGGCCATGAATGGCCTCTGTGATAAAGCTCTATGGTTTTGGTCATCTGGAAAATAGAGGGCCACACCCTTCTCCTTCTGGAGGTGCAAATGTGATTCTTTGCATACCTCCACCATGCGTAGCCTTTGGGGAAACTGTAAACCGCGTCTAACTCTGGCCTAAACCATTCGTCTCAGTTACTACAACTATAGATTCAACTGAGAATTAAGCATGAAACCCCACTATGTGATTCTATGAGTTATATGTGTGGAGGAATTCTTAAACATCAGCTTTTAGGAAAGCAAAATCTCTGCAAGCATGTAGCAGGAAATTCCCTTGTGATAGAGAATCTTTATCCCGTCCAACAAACAACCCACAACTACCCTATAGGATAGGGAAGCTTTCTTGCATCAAAGCTGGCATTTCCTCCTGGTCTCAAAGACTTGGGAAGACAGAAGGGAGAACTGAGCAATGGGGTTTGGGAAGAGAATGAAGATAGGTTGCAGGGAGCTTCAATGGTAGGATGAAGGAAGCGGGGGATATGAAACGATTCGCATGCTCAAAAAAGTCTTTCCAAAAGAAATTGTATGACCCGGTTAGAAACAAAAACAATGTCGAAAGGTGTGCTCCATGTCTTTGCTAAAGGGATGACCACTTGTGTGTCTTGAAAATTTTCAATCTGAATGCTCTTTATTTAATAATTATTTAAGAAATGTAAACGAATTTGCCTTTTGATTAATATAGTATGTTTTTTGCATAAATTTTAGCCTAATGCAACTATAAAGGAAATGTAATTAACATTCTTATTAATATAGTTATAGTAGTAGCAACTTACTGTATGAATGGGGCAACTGCATCACAATTAAAGAGCACATGCTGATGTGCTTATAGCCAAGTTTGTTTATCTAACCATATATTTTCTTCCGACCCTATTGGTTTTCCTAATGTACAAAAAATAGGCGATATTTGCTCTGAGGTAACTTCAACCAAATCATCATTTCTTTTTTGTCAAGAAAATCTTGTCTCAAATCCAGATAGGTATTTTGAACAAAATGTAAGCACTTTTCTGCTAGATACCCCTCTTCAATCAAACCCTCTAGATGAGCTCTATGATGCACATAAGACTTCAATTTTGATAAGTACCTAGTCAGACAATTTTTAAGAGTTTCTATATGAGTATAATTAATTAGAGCAACAAAAAATTTCGCAAATCTCATATTTCAAATTAAGAAAGTATAACTTTCTATAGGATACATCCATCGGTAATGTATTGAAATTGCAATCTTTGCCCCTGTTGTCAAACAAATTACCGAATGCACCATAACGGTACAGAAAGATGGAGCAAAAATCTTCTCCATATGCAAAGTGTTATTGCAATTCGAAAGTTAAGGTGCTCAAATTTCTCATCATGTAGAACTTTGGAACATATTTCTCTGAAGAAATTGCACAATTCAATTAGAAAAGATGTAACATTCTTAGGAAAAAGTCCTCGAATCGCTATTGGAAGAAATCAAATTGTGATTGTCATGGCTCTTAAGATCTAACATTTTCAATTGATCAACATGCACACACTGTGATGTGTTTGATGCATAACCATCCGGAACTTTCACACTCTTCAAGCATTTGCAAAACATCTCTTTCTCCTTGCATAGTTGATTACGAGAAATATATACATAGAACTCTATATACACAAGAGGAAAGATGAACTACAAATCTTAACAAAAAAAAATATGAAACTACAGATTACAACTAAATCTTGCAAGGCCAAAAATAGAATATACATTGACATCGACAGGATGAAGCACAACTGACGTAGATGTAACTTATTATAAACAATGTAAAACCCTAAAGCTAAACATGAAACAAGATAGAACAATACATGACCATCACATGTAAATGATAAACTAGTGTAATGCATGAAATTGTCATTTTTTATATGCAGTAAAGTAGTAATGTAAACTAGTTATGAACCAAATAATTACCTCAATAATCATGGAATGATTACATCTGTGCCCAAGAGAGAAGCATAGCAACATTTTTTCTGATGAAGCAATGGTGGTATACTTATGATCACATGAAGATAATAGTAAGTATACCTAATAAAAATTGGAAGGGATCAAAGGGTTTTTGTATAAAAGTACCCAATATCGCAGACTACTCAAGAACTAAGTTGGAGGGCGTATACAATTCAAAAGAAGACATCTCTAAGTTGGAACAAGAGCGTTGTCAAGAACACTATTCAAAAACTTAAAGAACTCTCACTAAAACTGAAAAAATAAAAAAAAATAAAAAAAAAGCCCAAAGGCCCCTAAGATGTGGGTAAAGCCCTTCTATTTTATAGTTGGAGACTCTCTTCAGTTTCTCTATTTCAAATGGTGACAAATCTCACTCAAAATGGTTGGATTTTTAGTAAAATATGGTCAAATGCATTCTGTCATCATTAAATCCTGATACTTGCTCTATGAGGGCTTCTCGAAGTAGCCAATGGTGTCATAACCTTGTAGACCTTGATGAACATGCTCCATTAACCTCAACTTGTGATGCAACAAGCACAAAGGAGGAGCATCCAAGACATGACAATATCTGATGGTGCCCGGACCCGTTATTGCAGATCCTCTCCCCAAGGGACCAAGCATACCCCAATGGACCGCAGAAGAGAATCTGCATCTGGCATAACCTCCTTGCCTCTTTAAGGAAACCAAGCTACCTCACCTGGACCAATACCATGAACTGCAGTTCACCTGAAAAGGGAAAACAAGGTTAGTTAGATGTAGTCAATGAGGTGAATAAGATTTAAAGAAAAAAAAATCAACCAAGAAATGCACACCCACCCCTCAGGAGCCTATTAAGAAGGGATTCGGCTCCTCTCCTTAGTGGTGATCGCCCAAGTCTGCCCATAGCAACTTGGGCGATCACTACATGTTTAGGCGATGATCCAACACTTGGAGAGAGGCATGGAGAGTGAGGCATCGATAGAGGCACGAAGAAAGAAGGGCCCAAAATTGTTGATCATCGCTTGGACACGTGGCAATCGCCCAGGTAGCTATGGGCATGACCTATGTGATCAGTGCTCAGGAGAGAAGCCGAATCCATTAAGAAGATCCTAGTTTTCCACAATTGACCAAACCAAAGGGCAAGGTAAGTAGTTGCATGTAGACCTCCCATTTGGGGAAAGTATTCATCACTAGGGTCCTTCAGGCCTGGGGCTCGAACCATAAGATTCTCAAAGCAGAAAAACTACAAAAAGGTAAGAGAATAAGAACAAATCCAAGGACAAAAAATAAAGCAAAGTGCAAGGATAAGGAAAATTTTCTTACCTTCGCAGTATATCATGCTCCAGTGATACATCGAGTATGGCCCGTAGCCAATGCATCAAGGTTATGCATCAAATATGCATAGCTTTAGGCATTGGAATTATGTTACCTTAAACAACCTTCTCGACATTGATAACATAAGATTAACACTGATCTGAAAGTCCATATAGCGAAAAATGATCATCTTACCCTTGGACAAGTCAGATGGTATAATCTTTCTGAAATCTACAAAAACTTATTTTTTTTTTTTTCCACTAGAAATGGATAATATTATTAAAAAAACGATAGGAAGGAGAAAACCATTACAAAAGGAACATCCCCAAGAAAAATCGCTTCCCTAACCCCCACCTTCGGCATTGCCATCAGCAGGGGAGAGGAAAGCACAAATCAAAACCTATAGTTCGGTCTTCCTTTGGCATCTCTCTTAATCAGCTCCATAATGTGATCAAGAAAGACCACATTAGCGCCTGATATCCCTATCTTCACAGTGTCTCTAGCCAAAAAATAAGCAACCGAATGGGCCTCTCGGAAATTATGAGTGATCTTTCGGGAGATCCCCTCTAGGTAAGGCTGAAGGAAAATCCATCTCTGAAGAGCAAACCAGGGGATCCTGTTATGCTGAAAAGAAATAGGAACCGCACTAAAGTTTGTCTCCACCCACAAGCATCTTATTGCCAACTCACAAGCATGCATAAGACCCACTATAAGACCTTCTACCTTTGCTTGGAACACACCTATCACTCCCATAAAATTTTTATAGGAATCCAGAACTCTTCCCCAATGGTCACAAAAAATTCTAGCCGCACCTGCAAGCCCAAGATTGCCCATCTAGCTTCCATCAATATTTAGCTTCACCCAATGTAACTGAGGTCTACACCAAAATACTTCTAAAATAGGATGAATAGGAGCATTCTAGATCATTAACCCCAGCCTCCTGTAACAAATAACATCAGTTACTGTCTTCACTTCTCCTTTGGTGCTGGGACCAGAGGACCTTATATCCTTTAAAATCATTTGCTGCACAAACCTTGTCAGTCTTGCCTTTCCATCATGCCACTTCCTATTTCTTTCACGCCATATATGGTCAGCCACAATGACTAGACCCACCCATGCCTCTTTGCAGCACACTATTTTATGTTTTCTTTTCCACCATTGGAAAAAATCAGGCAAGGATCCTGCCTTCTTCCACCTTACATTAAAACAACCACAAAAAAAATTCCATAACTCCTCTGAAAAAAGAGCATTGAAGGAATATGTGGTCCATAGACTCAGCCTCCGTATCACACAAACTACATCTTGAAGCTAGAGCAATACCCCTTTTCTAAACCGCCTCATCCGTAGGGAGCTTACCATGAGCCACCCTCCATCCAAAAATAGACTTCCTTGTCTACATCTTTCTACACCAGATCAGAGAGGCCCAAGGGACCTTAGGATTTTGAATCATAATCTCCTCCCAAGAAGAATTGGAACTAAAAACTCCATCCGCAGTCGATGACCACAAACACATATCCTCAGTCATATGTTGGAGTTTTATTTCCAACCTTCTCAAACATGTCATTCAACACTGAAGATCTAACAAAAGGCAAGTTCCATTGACAATTTTCAATAAAACCACAAACCTTTCCTTCACACGGGAGATTAGAAACTCCCTCCAACCCACCTAGTTCTTGAATTTTTTTTCACCCAGCCATCTATCTGACCAGAAGTAAATATTCCTCCCATTCCCAATCAACCATATTTCTTTAGAAGAAACAAAATTCCACACCTTCCTAAAGCTTGGCCGAATGGAGGAAGACATATAACCTCTCTTAAGAAACCCATCACTCCTCAAGAATCTAGCCCTCAGGAATCTACAAGACATAGAATTCTTATGTTTAACCCTCAACACCATGTTGCAGAGCATAGCTTTGTGGATGTCTCTAAATTTGCATAGCCCCAAACCTCCTTCCTCCTTAGGACTACAACACACATCCCATCTAACAAAATGCTTTTTGCAGTAACAATCTCACCTATCCAAATGAAATTTCTCATCCACCTCTCCATCAAAGCAATGAGAGATGAGGGCCACCAATACACAATAAAGTTATGGTTAGGCATTCCCAAAATGATTAACCGGACTAGCTCCACCCTCCCTGCCATAGACATAATTTTTCCTTTTCATCTTGCAAGCTGCCCTTTAACTCTATCCATAATTGGGAATAAGGACTTCTTTTTAACCCTACCCTTAAAAATCTCAACACCCAAATACCGGGTAGGGAAATTACAATATTGATGCCAAGCTTCTCCACAATAGCCTATTTCCTGTGAGCCAGGATAGAACCCAAGAATAGCTTACTCTTTTCTAGATTAATTTTTTGCCCTGAGAAACTCTGATATCTAGAAAGAAAGTAATTTAAATTCTTAACATACCTGATAGAGGCATTAGAAAAGATAAACACATCATCTGCGAATAGAATGTGGACTAGAGTAGCAACACCACGTGGACCCGCCAATGCTTTGATTTTCTTATTACCCACCAGATAGGCCTCTATACAGCACTTCCTTAGCTATAATGAACAACATGGGCGAAATAGGATCCCCTTGACACCCTCTCCATGGCCAAAAAACCAATAGGACCACCATTCAGAAGGACAAAAATTTTAGTAGATACAAGAATCTGATAGATCTAAGAAATCCATTTTTCAGAGAAACCAAACTTTCTAAGAACATGGAAGATAAGATTCCATGAGATAGCATTATATACCTTCTGGATATCAATTTTTAATCTCATACCTCCTCCTCTTGTGGATGCAAACATCATGTTGGCTAAATCTGATGCCAAGGAAATGTTGGAATGAATAATCTTCCCTTTATGGAAAGCCCCTTGTTCCTTAGGTATCAATTTTGGAAGAACCCTCATAGCCAACACTTTGGAAATGATCTTACATAGAAAATTCTCAATCTGTGCCTTATCAGATTTTTTTTTTTTGCTAGAAGATGATGTGTATATTAATGAGAAAATCTGATACAGGGAAGAAAAACAAAAAAAATGAATAGGGAAGAAACTTAAAGTGAGAAACCCACCTTCGACATTGCCATCAGCAGGAAAAACACTCTAAGGAATCAAACCTAACTAAGACAAAATTACGATTACATATATGTGTATCTTAGACGCATATTGGCGTCCATTTCCAGCTCCAATGAAATCATAGGCGACCACACTTGCACAGGATCCAAAGCATCCAACTTACCCATCGATTTTGCCAGAAAGTCCACAATTAAATTAACCTCTCGATGGTAGTGAGATCTTTAGTAGCTTCCAAGAAGGGACCTAGACTCCTCTATCTTTGCAAAACAAACTAGGGCACAAGACCACGAGACAGGAGAATGACCATAGCCACTGAGTTGCTCTCAATCCATAGTTTCTTAGCATGGATAGACCTTGCATGTTCCAAACCAGAGATCAAACCAAGAAATTCTGCTTCAAAGTTTGTCTTCACTCCTATAACTTCTCTAAAATTTAGAATAACTTTAGCTTTATCATTCCTAAAGACACCCCTACGCCAGCTTTACCTGGATTTCCTAAGAAACAACCATCAATATTTAACTTTAGCCATCCTAAAGAAGGAGAACACCAGAAAATTTCCAGTGGATCCCTTTTCTTTCCCTGAGTGTTTTGGACTCCAATATTCCTGGCACATAGCAAATCAGTAATGGAAGATGTGGAACCTACATGCACTAAGGAGATTGAGCTGAGATCTCCTTTTATCATTTCAAAATAGTGCTTGTAAGGCTTAGAGATACCATCATGACGTCTGGAATTCCTTCCCATCCATAAGAAATACGGGACAATGGTAGCACCACTATTCTATAATTTTTTAAAAGGAATGGATCGAGCCTTCTTTTTCCACCACTTCAACATGTCTTCTATAGATATGAAAGAGGGATAGGAAGTATTAAATAAAGAACAAAAGAGACTCCATATCCGAGATGAATATGTACAAGCTAGAAAAAATAGATTATTGACTCCTCAGCCATACCACAGAGCTCACATCTTGAAGGTATGTGAACTCCCCATTTTCTCACCATGTCATCTATGAGGAGGCTTCTTTGATGTAACCTCCAACACAAAGTCGCTTGCCAAGGTTGAATAGGAGATTTCCATATGATAGAATACCATGGATTTTTGTCGCTTGCCAAGGTTGAATAGGAGATTTCCATATGATAGAATACCATGGAATTTTTGGGTTTTTCTTCCTTATTGATTCCCAAGCTGATCGAATAGAGAAGATACCTAAGGGATTAAGGGTCCAATGGCAAACATCTTCAAGATCAGAGACCATAATCTGGTTAGCTTTTCTAAAAAAATCTTTTAAAAAAGATGAATTTGTAGAGGGGAGAGCCATCTGTTCTCAACAATGAAATCCACTACTTTTGTATAAGTTCCTGCAAAAGCAGAACAGTCCAGCCCTGAGACTTTAGCAATAGATGCCCCATCTAACCATTTATCAAGCCAAAAATTTAATTTTCTCCCGTCTCCCACAATCCATCTTTCAAAACTTGAAATAGAATTCAAAACCTTCTTCAATCCTGGGAAAATTGAGGAAGATTTGTAGTTGGTCTTGAGTGATCCATCCACATTCACAAATCTCGCTAAAAAAAAAAAAGCTCACAATAGACTCCTCATGCTTGATTTGCCATGCCATTTTACACAAGCAAGCAGAATTAACGTCATGCAGCTTCCTTGTACCAAGGCCTCCTTCCTATTTTGGTTTGCACGCATTTTCCCAATTTACCACCATTTTCTTCTATTGTTCCACATCACGAGACTAGATAAAATTCTTCATCCACTGTTCAAATGTTTTAATGGTTGATTGAAACCACCAGTAAATAGCGAAGTTGTGGATGGGAATACCTAAGATCACTGATTTGACCAACTCAACTCTTCCCACCAAGGAGAGAAGCTTTCCCTTCCATCCGGCAAGCTTGGATTTGATTTTATCCATCATTGGAAGCAGATGCTTATTGGAGAATCATCCTTTCAAAATTTCAACTCCTAAATATTTTGTTGGGAGCTTTGAGATAGGGATACCCAAGGTCTTAGAAATGAAGTGCTTCCTGTGAGAAGCGACCTTCCCAAAGAAAATCTTGCTTTTCTCAAGATTAATATGTTGTCCCGAAAACTCTTGATACTTGTGAATGAAATATTGTAGATTCCTAACATAGGAAGCAGAGGCATTCATGAACACAAAGATGTCATCGGAAAATAATAAGTGGGAGGGAACGGGCATGCCTCTTAGCCCAGGGAGCGGCCTTAACTTTCCCATATCCGATAGGGCTTTCAAACCTCTACATAAAACCTCCTCTGTCAGAATGAAAAGAATGGGAGAAATTGGGTCCCCTTAGCAAAGACCACGAGCAGCCCCAAAATACCCTACTGGACCACCATTGACCAGAATAGAAATTCTAGAAGTAGAAAGGATTTCATAAACCCACTCAATCCATTTTTGAGAGAACCCAAACTTCTTCAGGGTAGCAAAATGGAAATCCTAAGAGAGGGTATCAAAGGCCTTCTGAACATCTAATTTAATTCCCATACCACCTCCTTTAATAGAGGAGTGCATTAAATATGCAAGTTCAGAGGCAAGGCTAATATTGGAGGAAATAATTTTACCCCTCTGGAAAGCCCCCTGCTCCTCAGAGATAAGGCAGGGGAGGAAAGAGGATAGCCTTGAAGCTAAAATTTTTTATGATAACTTTTGTAAAAAAATTCCCTATGCAAATTGGGCAAAAATTCTTAAGGGAAGAAGCACCAGAGACTTTTGAAATCAGGGTAACAAAGCAATTGTTAACCACCAAAGGGAATTTCCCCACTTGAAAAAAATAACAGATTTCTCTACAAAAATCAGGTTCAACTATATCCCAAACCCTTCTGAAAAAGTTACCTGAGAATCCATCCAGACCGGGGGAGCTATCTGGATCAAGACTCTAGACTGCAGTTTTAATCTCCTCCTTTGATGGAATAGCTTGAAGGATAGCATTTTCATTGTCTCCTAACTCATGTGGAATGCAATCAAGGAGATCCCAGTGGGGAGAGATTGGAGTAGTGCCATGAAAAGATTTGTAGTAATCAGAAACATAGAAAGCCAAACCCTGCTGATCTGAAATCCATGAGTGTGAGGGTAGCAGCCAGAAATGGACTTGCATCCAATCCTCTCTCCTGTCTTTCTCTTTCATGTGAGGGGAGGGGTTCGTGTCGTGTGTACTTTGCTTGTGGGCCCCGCATCATCGTATCACCACTTGGAGATATGTGGAGGCCTATTTTACAAGAGTGTAAAATTCATCATTTGAGACGGGGGTTTGATGATGGTCCAATATGGGTATTGGGGTTATACAAATAGGGTTCAGAGTCGCCACCTAGGATTATGGGCCTAGGACCTGGGGGTGGGCCCAATTCCTGAGAAAAGGGCCCGAAGTTTGGTCTGGTTCAGAGATTAAGGTAAGTGTCATATTGTAGAATTGGGAAGGTGTTAGGCACCCAATCTACCCTGTTCGACCGGTCTTCCTACTAGATGCTTAAGAACAAACATTTTTCACAACTATTACTATTCCACATGCATGGCTAAGTTATCACACATATATACATTAATTGAATTCAAACTACTATATACACTAAAACAAGGTTTATATAAAGTCTACATGATGATAATTGGATTGAGAAACTGTACCTGAACTTAACCCTTATTTCGGGTCAAGAGGGGTGGGCCTGATTAGTACCAGCTCAGACTGTCTTTCGTGTTATCCTGCCTCAAGGGAAGATGGTCTTGACCTCCGACTTCCTTTCTTAAGAGATGCTGATTGTGATGGTATTTGGACAGGGTTCCGTCTAAGAATGGTTACTTTTCGATTTAGGATGAAGTGATACTCCGGCAGAGCTTTCACTCGGGATAGGCTAGGGGAGCGCTAGGCTGAGGTGGGACTCCGGTAGAGCTTCTGTTGGGGATAGGCTAGGGGAGGGCTAGGCTAAGGTGGCACTTGGGTAGAGCTTCCGTTGGGAATGGCTATTTTTGAAAAGATTCCAGGGGCACACGGATAGGGCTTCCACTAGGAACGACTACTTTTGGAAAGAAACATATTGACCTAAAAATGGACTGAAGATCTCCAAAGTCCCAAAGAACACTTTGAACATCCGAACAGAGTTTTGGATCTTGACAAAGATCTCTTCATAGACTCGAAGAAGATAAAAAAGGGGGTTTCTATTTCTGGTAAAACTCAAGCACACTCAAAGGATGGGGTTAAAAAACATGCTACTTTTGGAAAAAACTGGATTGGACTAAGAACTTGGATTGAAAATCTTTAAAGTCCTAAAGAACACTTTGAAGATCCAAACAAGATTTTGGATCTTGACGAAGATCGCTCCGAAGACCCGAAGAAACTCAAGAGGGGGAGGGGAGGAGAGAGGGCAGAGCTTCACTACTATGGAGTGAGGTGGGGTTGTTTCGTGTCTAAAATCCAAAGGAGAGGGTATTTATAGGTTTTTTCGGCTAATGGGAAAGAGGGAACATCTTTATCTAATGGTCGAAAGAAGGTTTTTTGCCTAAAGTGGGTGAAGCAGGCTTCTATCCAATGGACAAAAGGGGTTTTTGGACTAAAATGGGTGAAACGGGCTTTTATCCAATGGGTAAAAGAGGGTTTTTAGGAGAGAGAATCCTTAGCCAAAAAAGTGAGATTTTGGTTTCAAGTGGGTGAAGGGGGAATCCCTTCACCCATCAGGCTAGCAAGAAACCAATCTCAGCCATTGCCGACGGTAAGCAAGATTGGGCCGAAGTTCACGGGCATAGTTAGTATGAGAGGATAGGCAATGCGGGCAATGTCAGGGGTGTGCGGGACATGGCACGCGGGTAGTGGCATGTGGGTGTGCAGTGCATGGCATAGGCAGCAACTGGCAAAGGGGGCACGGGAGCCGGCATGGGTGGTAGATAGTAGATAGGCAGACTAGGCAGCATTCCCGCATTGGTCGGCTGGCTAGATACTCGCAACTAGATGTGAATTTCTAGGAGCGCTTGCGGGAGATCTGATGGTCCAATTTTGATGTACCATATATCATTGGAATCATAATTTCAAGTACTATCCATCTATACAGTCATTCTAACTGGATTCCTTCATATATAAAAAGTCATAATTGGACCCTCTTTTCTCCCGCATAGGATTTCCAAGATTTTTGGGTAGGTATGAAGTGTTCATGGATAGGGTTACCACAGTCAATCGTCACCTTTGTTAATAAAAGGCAAGGGGTCATGTCCATGATCCGTAATTCATCATAGTCAGAGGAGGGTGACAAAATTGGGTATCTATAGAATGCCCCTCTTTTGCCAAGGCCTGTGCCAACAACTAAAGGACAAAGAAAAGAACGACCACATTTTGTCACCCGAAGCATGCATTGCCATCATTTTTCTCATTAATGATGGAGTTGAAAAATGCAATAGGTAATATATTTTAGCTATTTTTAAATTTTGAGACTTGGGTCGTCGATTTGTAGGAAAGAAATTCGCTGCTCTTCCAATCCTGCAAAAGACGTTAGTATTTGATCTTTGTCTTTTCCTACGTTGGGCTTCCATATGCCAACTTAGGGAATTTAGTCTCCAAGATGGGTCTTTTGGCCCAATCCGGGCTATCTTGGACCATTGATTACAAGAAAGAAATTCGCTACTATTTCAATCTCGTAAAAGAAAATATTTGGATTCTTGAATTTCCTTGGCCGGGCTTCCATGTGCTAGCTTGGGGAATTCCTTAATGAGATCGGGCCACTCGAAGCCGACTCAAAGAGATTAGGCCACTAGGGCCGGGTTAAATGAGATTGGGCCATCTGGGGCCAGGTCAATGCAATTGGGCCACCTGGGGCCGAGTCAATGCAATTGGGCCACCTCAGGCCAGGTTAATAAAATTGGGCCTCCTGGGGCCGGGTAAATGAAATTGGGTCACCTGGGGCCAGGTCAATGAAATTAGGTCACCTGGGGCCGGGTCAATAAAATTGCTTCCTTTTCTAATTTCTCTTTTGCCCCTTGATTGGGGTTCTTAATTTTGAACCAAGAAATTGGAGAGTATTGAATTTCGGCTTTTTGATCTGAAATCTTACTCTTTGCTTTTGATTTGGAATCTTGCTCTATGCTTTTGATTTTTTTATTTTCCTTCTTAGAATTTTTGACCATAATTTTTACCTACCAATGGAATTTTGACTTTCACCTTCCCATTTTCATGTGATATAATTTTCATCTACCGCACAAATTTGGATTTAACTTTTTACTTTCCACTTCCATGTGATATTATTTTCATTTACCACAAGAATATATTTTGAATTTGGTACTTGTGGTAAGAATTTTTAATTTGTACCTTGGAATTGGAATCTCAAATAATTTATTTTATTTTATTTTTTTATTTTTTTACCCATAAAATGGTCCCCCCCTCCTGTTCATCCTCCATTCAAATTTTTGAGTTGGGAACGATTTGTGAGTAAGTGAGCTTAGGTTTTTGAATCTTCTCCAAGATCCAAAGCTTTTTGCATTTTTTTGGGTTTTTTGAAAATTTTTCCGAAGATCTTCAAATTTTCCTTTGAAGTTCTTCATCTTCCTTTTGAAGATCTTCATAGTTCTTGAGGAAGGAGTCATTTGGAGAATTTAACATCTTTTGGGGCTTCTTTGTGATTTTGGAAATATGGCTAAGAGAAGAAAGAGAGACTTGTGGAGAGGTCTAGTTGGATGGTTGTAGCAACTCTTCTCAAGGGGATGAGGGCCTTGCGGACTGGTCCTCTGGACAAACATTTCACAATACTCGGAATCATGTCTGCAACTTAGTATGGGGTTCTTGGCTAAGTCCTTACAATTTATTATTATTAATTTTTTTTATTTTTTATTCATTCATTATTGTTTTGCTTTCTCTTATCATTATTTATTTATTTATTTATTTTTAAAAAAGCATGATGGGCAAGTACCACTGACCTTGGCTAGATATGGCCACCCAAACATAGCTCAGGATTGGTACATGATGCTCCCTTATAGAGTGAAGGAGGTGGTTAACTCATCATACCTGAGTTGATTGGCTTCCACAGCGACTAGGAAGTTCATTCCAACATTGGCAGGGGCCCTGATGGAGTGGTGGTGGCTGAGTACTCACTCCTTCCATCTTCCTATCGACGAGATCACTATCATGCCCTTATGTTTCTATGCCTTGACAAGTATACCATTTGGGGGGAGGCCCTTGACCCTTCTCGATACTCTGACAGCTAGGGAGTTCACGGATTTAATAGGCATAGATATCAAGGGTGATCAGACATACATCCTCCTTGGTGAGATCAGTGCTCATTGGTGGAGGGTCGGTATGGGGGTAAACCCTGGTAACCTTAACCTGACACAGGTGACCTGTTCTTTCTTTTTGTTCACTGTGGGTCAATGTCTCTTTGGTCACCTCCAAGGTGGGGTAGACCTTCGCATGACTGCCTTCTTCTGAAATCTCTAGGATGTTGACACCTGGGATTGGGGCAGGGCTACTTATGCATATTTGCTGCGGTCTCTGGATCTATTATCATATGGGGACTGAGGTCTTAAGGGAGGTGGCTACATCCTCCAAGTAATCTCTTGTTCTTGTACTCATTTCTTTTCATTTGGTTGTATTTTTTCACTTTGATTTTTCAAATCAGCCCTGGTGCTATGAGTATTTGAAGATTATGACTCCCATACTGCAGGACCCTCAAGCATCGCCCTTTCTCATAGCTATGAGATAGGGAGATAGTCAAGTACGTAGGATCCGCCACTATCCTCTAGGGACTACTGCCCGTTCTCTCCTGAACGATCTTACAGAGGTAAGATATGTTTTGTCATTAAATTTCCTTATGTCCTGTGCCATACTTATTTTTTCTTGAATTTGCAGGTTACTTGAAGACCATTCTGTCCTCTTACGTTCCCAGACCTTGATGAAGTTACTTGGGCTAGATACTTATCAGAGAACCGAGTCCTATTCAGGGTATATAGGGCCGTGCTTGGTATTTAGGAGAGAGGGTCATACCCCAATGGTCCAATACTGATACACTCTTCTTTTCTTGTTTTCCTCCATCAACCATGCATTGTTCAGAGTGCATTCGTATGGACCAAATTGAGACTGGCCGATGGAATATGGGATGATTCATTCCTTGAGCCGGATATGGATTACAAGACTTTCCTTGAGGAAGAGACTATTTGCACCTCTCTTGGTCTTGATGGTCCAGTGGTATGTTGCTCTTCCTTGAGTATCACCTTTAGTCTTTCAATTCCTTTTAGCCTTGATCGATGTACTTTCAGGGGAGAACACGGCGTGTAGACCTTTCTGCCATCCAATCACATGTCAATGCTATTGGTCCATCCCAAGCCAGATCTTCTACTAGTGCGAGTGGATCCTTCATGATTGGCACCATTCCCTTCCATGGATTCCCAGGTTGGTCATATCCCAACATAACCAATCCTAGCATCCCTCATCTTTTGAGGCGGAGAATAGACATAGATGTTTCTCTCGGCCTACCTATTCCATATGACTATGTAAGTATCTAATCATCCTTTGTTTGCTTGGCAAAAATTTAAAAAGTACAAACATTTTAGAAAAATTAAATTTTTTTTATAAAAGTTGTAGATTCATTGTTTTTAAATAACATATAAAAATTCCACATATTGTGGACCAATAGATTTGAGTAGATTTAAGAAATAAAAAAAAAAAATTTGAAATCTTAAGTGTGGGTTTCATTTCAAATCATGTATTTAGTAATTAGAAGTTATGACATTATTTTTAAGAGTTGTATGAACTAAATTTTCAAAAAAAAATAATTTTTTGTATTTATCAACTTTTTAATTAACTTCTTGTTTGGTTCCCTAACCTCGCAAACCCACTTCCCACTTCCCACCTATACTCTCCCTCACCTCGTCAAAAATTGGGTGCCTCATCTCCCTAAACTTCTTCCTCCCGCCCTTCCTCTTTTGAGTAACTACGATATTGCTGCTCGCCGCTGCCACCTGCACTTTCACCTCTGCCATAGACATTCTTGTATTAATCTGTCTTTTTCTCACCACATGAGAAGCTTGAACTTCGCTGGATGAAGATGATGCCAATGATTCTCCTTCATAAATCTTCATAAAATATATGGGAAAAGGAAAGGAATGCTAGCGGTATACAATGGAATTAGGAATGCTAGCAAGCCTTGACCGTTAGATGAAACATAAGCAATCTCATCTGTTAGATGACTATTGTCAAACATAACCTGTCCACCATGGATGCTCTACAATCTCTCTTCTTCTACTTCTTAGTGATTGTCTCCATCTATGTATCCATCTCCGACTCTGGCTCCAGTTTTGGCTCCGGCTCCCTTCATCATCCTCTTCATAGAATCACTGTAACCCACCTCCGTGTCTCCTTCTCCCTCTCCTGCTCCCATCCCTAATCCATCGTTCACCCCAACCCATCACAACATAAGTTCCCAGCTTGGATGAACTAGGAGGTCACAGAAAATTAGGAAATATAATACTCTTATTTGCAATGTTTAGACATAATCAATTCCATAACTCAAGTCATAATTAGAATAATCGAGATAACACGAGAATCCAAATACTTCCTCATTTTATTACCAAGTGAATTACATGAAAAGATGAACAATCTTCCTACCACAGAAGGGATAGGTGAGTAACAAAGTGGGGAGACAAATCTTGAGGTGGGTGAAAATTCACCAGGTCCTCTAGTTCCGTCACCTTGAGTCCATATTGTCGGCTGATGTACATAGGCAAATAAAAGGATGTGTGAGTCAATCCCATCAACCTGACATAATTGTAGGGGTCTTCATCAGAAAATCTTCTTGTGGCCTCCCTGGGCACCTCCATGCGATATCTTGCACAGTCTTTCCTTTAGGTACTTCTCCCAATTAGTGATAAGGTCGAATTCTAGAACTTCCCTCTTATCCTGGTAGCAAAGAACTTTGAGTGGGCCTCCTTTTAATGGCTTGGTTAACTTCAATTTCTCAAGAAGCCAAATCTAGAAAATAGTAGGACTCTCTTGATAATGATCTAGTTCGAATCTATGGCTATGGCTCATGTCATCGAAGCCCTTGAGTGTTTCTACAAGAAACGTAGGGATGATGTCACCTCCCTTCTTCAACTATTTTACTACCTCAATCAGAACAGAAGGTACACCATGTCTAGGAGTGTGGAGAACATAATGAGCTATCATGCAAAGTGAATAAGCATCCTGTGTTGATGGATTCCTCCCATTGGTAGGTATTCGATGAAGATCTGGGCCACCTTCAGAATGTCAATCTTCCATACTTGACAAATTGCTTCACTTCCTCTTCTTTCCATCTGAAGAAGTCCTAAATTTCCTCTGAGTAATCTTTCTTCAAAGATGGTTGGAGCAAACTGCCTTTGGGTGGAGATAACATATAAACCCAGAATTCTTCGAGAGTTGGGAAGATCTTTACTAATCTAAACCAAAATACATGTAGATTGGCATCCCAGTGTTGAGGCACCTGCTGGAGTAATTGGTGATGCAGCTTCACACATCCAATCCAGTTGAGAAATGACACATTTATGGATTCCAGCAATCCTGGTGCCCTCATGCTCATGTCTAAGGTCCATTTCCTCAACGTCTCATCCAATGAGCCCATGGATTTTCCTAAAACCATTACAAACAATGAGATATGATGATTTATCAAAGCATTACTCATTAGCTAATGACTCAAACAAGCCTTTACCACTGTTGCATCAAGCTCTTCTTTTTTAACTGATCAAGGGTAGGGAATAAACTGGTACTGGGTGACGATTTTCTTTTAGGGTATAGAATCCTGGATAAGAGTGGACGGGCCATAGGTGAATGATAGATACCTAATGGCCTTACATACCAAATGGCGATTCTTAGGGATAGAGTCCTAGATAAGAAGTGACGGACCAATGGGTGGATGACAGATACCTAATGGCCTTTCATGCCAAATGATGATTCTTGGGAGACACAAACTATGATGATCTTTTAAGATACTTTGATTATTAATCAAGGAATCAATTTATTACCTTGAGATGATTGAGACCGCACTTGCACATGTCAAGTTGCCTACGTATCCCTCGAAAGGAGTTAGGTCTAACATAGTTTAGGCTCTTCACCCTTTTTGATATAATATTTCTTCAGCCGATCCATGTTGACCAGTCTGGGTATTTTTTTGCCATTGTGGTCTATGAGTTTCATAGCTTTGCCTAGTAAAATTTCTTTGATAGTGAATGGGCTGCTCTAGTTGGGCCTGAATTTCCCTCTTGGGTCATGAATCAGGGGCTTTTTGTTCTTGAAGAACAAGTTTCCCACCTCTATATGTGGCGGGGCTTTACATTCTTGTTAAAGGCCCTGGCCATTCTTAGTTGATATTTCTTCAGATTTTCCATAGCTTTCATGCGCCTTTCATCAAGAAAATTGAGCTCATCATGTTTAGCTTTCACCCACTCTCCTTCATGTAGCTAACTATCAAGAAGCACCCATAGGGATGGTACCAAGATTTGCATGGGTAGAACCAACTCAAACCCATATACCAAAGAGAAAGAGGTGGCCCTCGTCGAGGATCGTATAGAAGTCCGATATGCTCAGAAGGTAAGGGGTAACTTATTAGCCCAATCCTTGTGCTTTTTCTCTATTTTCTGTAGGATGGCTTTGATATTATTATTAGCTACTTCCACTGCCCCATTGGTCTGCGGCCAGTAGGTGGTAGAGCGATGCCTTCTGATACTGAATTTTGTGTAGATTATATCATACTTGCCTCATAAATGGGATCCTTGATCTGATATCAATTCTTGAGGTACTCCATATCGAAAAATGATAATTTCTTGGATGAATTTGGCTCCCTTAGCAGAAGTGAGGACCGCATAGGACTGAGCTTCTACCGATTTGGTGAAATAATCAATGGCTAACATGATGAACTCGTGACAATTGGATGCTTTGGGGTTAACCTTCTCAATGATGTTGATTCCCCAAGTGAAGAATGGCCAAGGTGAACTCAGAAAATGCAACTCTATTGGTGGTACATGTATGATGTTAGCAAACATCTAACACTTGTGGTATTTTTTGACAAAGTCCACGGAATCTGCTTCTATTGTGTTCCAGTAATATCCCAGCCTGAGGATCTTCTTAGATAACATCTTGGCATTCAGTGGGGTCCACAAAGACCTTGATGAATTTCCTCCATGATGGTTGTAGCTTGTTCCTCATCCACACACAACAACCGTATTCTGTAATAGGATCTCTTATATAACAGGTCCTCTTGAAGAATAAATTGGGTGGCATATCTTCTCAGAAACTTCTTTTCTCTGTCAGTTGTTTCAACTTGGGTACTTCCTTTTCCTGATGAAATCCACTATGTGAGCGAACCAAGACCGACTAGCCACAGTGAGAGAATTCACTGAATTCTGATAAATGGGTCTCCTTCTTTGTTCTACCAAGAATGGTCGGATCCTAGCCATAGGGTTGCATTCTACCATGGAAGCCAAGGTTGCAAGGGCATCAACAAACCTATTGTTATCTCTTTAGAAGTATTCGAACGAGATCTACTGAAAGTGTTCAATTACCTCTTCCAGATGTTCTTGATATGGCCTCAATTTTTCATCTCTAGTTTTCCACTTTCCCTGCGTCTGAAAAATGACAATGAATGAATCTCCATACACCTTGATCTTTTTAACCCCAATGGTCAGGGCTGTTTCTAGTTCCAAAGCATAAGCTTTATATTCAGCAATGTTTTTGGTATAGGAAAAATTGAGGCAGAATGATGAAGGCAAATAAAGGCCATCAGGAGTGACAAGCAATATTCCCCCACCACATCCCTTCTGATTGGCTACTCCATCAAAGAATAATTGCCATTCATTAACTATGTCTTCTTCTTTTATCACTGTGATTCCTTCATCGGGATAGGCATCATCAAAGAATATTCCATCTTATGTGGGGTGGGCAGCCAAATGATCGGCTATGGCCTGCTCCTTGATAGATTTCTGAGTAATATAGGTGGTGTCAAACTTTGATAGTAAAAGCAACCAACGGGCCATCCTTCTTGTTAAGGTTGGTTTCTCGAAGAGGTATTTGATGGGATCCATCCTTGAGATCAAGTGCACTGGATAGGAAACCATGTAGTGTCACAACCTTTTTGTTCCCCAAATCAATGCAGCACAGGTTCTTTCCAAAGATGTGTACCGTGTCTCATATTCTAGGAACTTCTTGCTGAGGTAATTTATGGCATGCTCTGCCCCCTTTTTTGTCTCCTTTATCCTAGCAAAGAGCCCATGGAATACTCTCTCATAGACAGATACAACAGAAGAGGTTCTCCTTCCACCGGCGGCATCAATACTAGTAGGTTCATGAGATATCCCTTGATCTTGTCAAAAGCTTGTTGGCATTGGTTATTCCATTCTATGGGCTGGTCCTTCTTCAGCAGCTTGAAAAATGGTTCACAGATTGTAGTCAACTAAGCTTTGAATCTAGTAATATACTAGATATTACCCAAAAATCCTTGTATTTGCTTCTCAGTCCAAGGTTTGGGCATTTCCTGAATTGCCTTGACTTTGATAGGGTTGACTTTAATGCCTCTTTCACTCACCAAGAAACCTAACAACATCCCCGTTTTTGCCCCAAATACACACTTATGAGGGTTCAACTTTAGGTGATACTTCTTGATTCTTTCAAAGAAATGCCTTAGCTCGGGAATATGCCCTCGCTGATCTTTTAACTTTACTATCATGTCATCCACATAGACTTCCACATCTTTGTTCATCATGTCATGCAATATACCCATGACTACTCTTTGATAAGTTGCCCCGGCATTCTTTAGCCCAAAAGGCATCACCTTATAACAATAGGTTCCAATAGGTTCCCCACGGAGTGATGGAAGTTGTCTGCTCACGATCCTTTAGGTGCATGCTTATTTGGTTGTGTCCCAAGAATCTATCCATAAATGATAACAAAGCATGCCCGGCTGTATTATCCACCAATACATCAATGTGAGGTAAGGGAAAGTCATCTTTGGGGCTCACTTTGTTAAGATCTCGAAAGTGCACACACATTCGTACCTTGCCATTTTTCTTCGGTATTGGTACAATGTTGGCCAACCATTGGGGGTACTTCACCACTTGTAGGAACCCTGCATTCCATTGCATCACAACTTTTTCTCTAATCTTCTCACTCCATTTTGGCCACATTCTTTGGAGCTTTTGTTTTACTGGCATTGCCCCAGGGTAGGTCAGAAATCGATGTTGCACGATGTTGGGGTCGATACTAGGCATATCCCCATAAGACCAAGTAAAGACCTTGATGAGTTCCTTCAGAAGACTAATCATCTGTTCCGCTTCTTCATCATCAAGGGTAGTGCGAATTTTTACCTCTCAAAGGCATTGGTTGGTTCCTAGAATAATAACCCGAGTATCCTCATGGATGGATTGGGCTTTCTTTGGTTTGCATTGTTTTATTAATTCTTGATATTTATTAAGATCATCATAAGAAAAAGGAGGCAAGTCATACTTGGAATTAGAAATTTCATTCATGAAAAAAGGAGTAATAGATTTGACATACAAGGACTCTAGACTCTCCTCAAGAGGGGAGGCCGACATGAAATCATAAACAATAGACTCAACTATAGACTTGATAACTAGCTTGATGCTTTTACTAGGGGTATTCAGGCTAGTTGACTCAATAGCATGAGTAAACTTAAAGTTTTTTCCAATACTTATCCAATTTAGGAGTGGTTCAGTGGCTTGATGGATGTGGAGGTGTGGCAAAGGGCCTTCTTCTCCTTCTGAGAATGTTACTACTATTTCTTCAGTGGCGCAATAGTTCCTTTGGACAAGTGCCTTCTTCTTCACGAATACTAGCAGATCAATCTCATGCTCTCAGAAGCCAAACTTTTTGAGGGGTGAAGATTGGTGGAGACTACTCAATCCCTTTTCTATGAAGTCCATCTTTTCGAGCCTATTGAGGGATGCCACCCCGGTGCCTCAGTCACATATTTGAACACCTTCACGAGACTTCCCATTGCAGTTGGTTCGAGCACAGTACATACAGACCATCATTCTCTGTGCTCTCCTTTGCTTTATATATGCACTTCTTCCTCTGAAAGGATGAGGCTTAAGCTTATGTAGCTCTCGGGCTCTTGGCTCTCGTAGAAGGGAGTAAATGAAGCCTTTCACATCAATGGGAAGTGGCAGACTCTAGGTGAGCCTTATCTTCTTATCCCATTCTCTTTTCAGGAGGGCTCGAGGACTTGGTGCCTCCTTCAATTGGATCGATTTTGTACGACCACAGAGGAAGAGCCAACTCAATCAGTACAATTTCTGCTATCCTGGTGATGCAATTGTCTTGGTCACTTTCATTGACTAGAATTTTATGTTGTTCCACTTCATGAGTCACCCAATTGAACTCGTCTTGGAAAAACACTTCAAATCCTGGTTGCATCTTAGCTACGGTTTCATCAAACCATAGCTCCACATTTCCACAAAAGGAGAAAAGCTCTCATTCTTTTACAAAATACCCATTGAGAGTAGGGTAGTAAGAGACAGAGATCTTCCTAGTCATCCTCAACACTTTTTGCCCTTTGGTGGTTGGAGGAGTGTACCCGAGACCATTCTTTCCTTCGTTCACATCCAAATTAGGCTGCTTCAGAACTCCTTGATGATATTTCCCTAGTCCCATGGCAGGAAAATATTACATATTCTTCATCATCTGATTCACTGGCGGACTCCAGATGGCTTCATAGTTAGCTAGGACTTCCTCCTTTGGAACTTCCTTGGCAATGGATGCACAAGTTGTATCTAATTCAAAACCACTTAGTTAAACTTCTTGGTCTTATTCTTCCCCACTTTCAATATTAGCCAAAGTGTTAACCACTTTGGGATCTCCGGCTACAATGACCACCTTTCCCTCAGGAATAAACTTCATTTTTTGATGGAGACTAGCGGACACTACCTTCGTAGGATGCAAGCAATGCCTTCCCAAGAGCATGTTAAAGGCTGCCAGTATATCAATGACTTGAAAATCAATATCAAACTTCACCAGGCCATTCTTTACGGCAAGGGTAATGATGCTAAGGATCTTCCTCTTAGTATTGTCATATGCTCGT
The DNA here is from genome assembly GCF_013358625.1 of Macadamia integrifolia. NCBI lineage: Eukaryota > Viridiplantae > Streptophyta > Magnoliopsida > Proteales > Proteaceae > Macadamia > Macadamia integrifolia. Next base: position 40,502,226 of record NC_056561.1, on the reverse strand, counting down.
ATGGTTTGGGTGGTCAGCCTCATTTCTTTCAAGTTGATGCCAGTACTCTTTACCGATCTCAATAGTAGCACATTCAAAGCGGACCCATTGTCAGCAAGAACCTGGGGAACCACTTTGTCAAGGCATTCTACTATGATGTGGAGAGCTCGATTGTGTCGGGATCCTTTGGGAAGCTTCGAATCCGAGAACATTAGAGATTGCACCGCATATGTTGCCCCTACTATATGTGTGAGATGTGCCAGATTTATCTCAATCGGCACCTGCACATTAGTGAGAGACTTCAAGACTGCTTCACAGTGTGAAGGGGACGCCATCAACAATCCCCAAATAGAGATATTTTCCTGGGACTTCTTGAGTTGAGCCAAGACTGGGGTCTCTAGCTCTTTCTTTGTGCTGCTAGTTTTGGCCTCATTAGCCCTTGGCTGTTCTACTGCTAGAGCCTTGCCCTTGTAGTCTTTCCCACTTCTAGTCTCCATTACATTGATTGGTTTTTTCACAATAATCTCTGTGGGATAACTATCTTCATCATCACTATTGGTTAGGGTGATTATCCCAATATAGAATTATTTTCTTCTTCTGATTCTCCTTCCCTGCTTGGGGTGGGAAGTCGAGGACCTCCACAAATATCCATAGCCCTAGCTCGTAGCTTTTTAACTGCATTAGAAAGTTATTGGAATGCAGTGTCTACTGCCTTTGAGAATGTGTTGTCTGACCCTATTTCTTCTAGATCATCCAATTGCTCACGGTAGTAACTGTCACCGACAGTTACTTCTCCCAGCATGTTGTCAATTTCTTCTATCCTTTCCTACATCTTCAATGTAGTGGAGTATACTTCACATAGCTTTTCTTCCATCTCTAATATGGATTTCGGCTCATCCAGATAAACTTGTGTTGGCTCTCTAGATTCTTTATCACTTTCAAAATTTGACATAGAATCATCTCCTCCCATGTAGAGGGAAGGTAAATGCCACCTGTCGGATCAGCTATTAGATCATTACCACCAATAGTATAGACTGATAAACATGTTGGATGTTCTGGTGAGTAATATTCTAACTCATCATCATACTTATTGTACCAAGGCCCTTAGTAGTCATCCCAGTCTGGATACCCATCATCCTCTCGAGAATCAGAGTCATGTTCATCCTTCTCATCTTCATTTTTGTCCTCATCGTCATTGTCATTATCCTCTTTTTCACTGATTTCTCCCACACTTGGTTCTTCTAGACCATCAAATTCTCCAACATCCAAATGCTCATAGTATTCAGAGTGTATGGACCGAAAGATTTCCATAGGGTTGGTCTTGACATCATTGGCCCGAAGTTGGACCAGTCCTGATTCATCATCCTCTGTGTCACTCCCTATGTGGATTAGGGAGATGTGTTCCTTAACCTGTTCCCTTAAGGCAAATGCGGTTACTGCTCTAAGAAGATCAACTATAACCTCTTCAATTATCTCTGGATTGTCCTCTAAAGATATAGCAGGCTGAATTAGTGAAGTGGGATCACTTTCTTGGTCTTCTCCTAAAGTATTCACTGATCCTATTGATGAGGTCATGTTTAGGGAATCTGGTAGTGCAAGCATTTCCTTCCAATTGTACCCATCCATCTATCCTTCTTTTGGGTTATATATCGAACCTTGAGAATGGGATTGGTATGGTGACGAGGGGTAAGAAGCAGAATGGTATGAAGATGATGTAATGCGAGAGGTAGGATATAAAGATTGGGGGTGATAGGATGAGGAGATTCCTTCTCCTTGATGGTGGGGGGGAAGGTTGATGGTATAGTGGAGGCTGATAATATGGTGAAGGTGGGAGGTATGGTGGAGGTTGGTAATATGGTGCAGTGGATTCTTTTATTGATGAGGAAGGATGAATGGCGGGTGCCCAATCTTCTAATTCTTCTTTTGATGATTCTCTTATTCTGGGGGCCCTTATGAATCCAGCCCTTTGACTCATGAGTTTCCTGTAAGCATGGTCATTCATATGATTCTTTCGAGCTCTAGGTACAATGAGTTGAGTGGGGTCACTTTCTGTGGCTTCTTCATCTAGATTGTTCACATGATTAGGGAGTGGATTGGTGTTGACATTGGGAGGTTACTTGACCTTGACCTCAATGGTTCTATTGTCTACCAAGTCCTGGATCATATGTTGCAGACCTATGCATCTTTCAGTGGTATGCCCCTTCTGAGTGTGGTAAGCATAATATTTATGATACCTATGCTAAGCTGGAGGAGGGTTACTGATATCCCTAGCAATCCTGAAATAACCTAGAGGGGGGGGGGTGAATAGGTTATACTAGTGGAATTTTGAATCTTTTCAAAATACTATCCCAAGTGTGATTGTAAATAAGAAATGTGGAATGAAATAGAACAAGCATAATCACACAATAGCGAGAATTATAGTGGTTTGACTCAATCCAAGTCTAGTCCACTCCCTACAAGAATCCTCTTGTAAGGTATTCCATTAGTTCTCCCTTTTAGTATGGTAAGTAGGGATGAAAACCTTTACAATCTTTTTCACGGACAAGAGTATCCTTACAAATCCCCTTTACAGGCAGAGAGGCACCTTTACAATCTCCTTTGCAGGTAGAGAGACACCTTACAATCTCTTTTAAGGTAGAGAGACACCTTACACTCTTTTAAGGATAAGAGGATCCTTACAATCTCTTAAGGATGCGAGGGTTCTTACACAAACCTAAGTACAGTTTAGACTTAATGTAAAATAGAAAATGGAGAAGTGGATTAAAAAAGGATTACCTCTGGTGTGGTGCAAATGAAATATGCAATGATGATAGAATGAATGCACCTTTTGAAGTCTTCTTGATGCTTGTAATATAAATATCAAGATGTAGATGAAGACTTGTAGATAGTCTTGAGTTCCTCTTGAATGTAAAATGAAGAACTTGAACTCAAGAGATGGTGTAGACCGATTCTCACTTTAATGCTCAAATAATGCTTCTCCAAAGTTGAGATTGATTGTTGGTGAGCTTAAGAGAGCATTATAGGCAGGAAATCAGGCTCTAACGGTCATATTCTAGGACCACCGGGTGACCGCCATCGGTAGCTGGTTGATCGAAAAGAGCCGTTATAACAAAATATAGCCATTGGGGCACTTCCAGGTAGTCACCGATCGATTGGGACTTTTTACCGATTGATCATCTATGGTCTCGGACAGTTCCGATTGACCGGGGCTTCCAATCGATCGACCGCCAACATGACAAACTTTGTTTTGACAGAATGCTATCATACTGATCAATCATTAGTGTTTTGATCATAAGGAATGAATTAAAATTAGTTACGTTGAAATCATGACTCGATTTACTATAACTTCTATGAAGGTTTCATCTCCTAATATTGACTCTAAGATTATCCAAAATACCCTTAAGTCAGGTTAATGTGGTTTTCACAGAATTTCACTAGAACACATTTTTCCTAATATGTTCCTCACCACTTAGAGACTCTCCATACTTGGTCAAGGTATGCTCTATGGTCATTCTAGTATGATGCAATGCATATACATGTGGTGAGTGCACATATATATGTGGAAGTTTCAAATTACATTAAAAATGAACTATCTATCCTGGTGGTCTTCTTCTTCACTTGAACCTTCCACTCTTTGGCACTTCATCTTCTTTTCTTCTTGTTTGCAATTCCATGTCTTTAAGCTTCATGTCTTGACATCTTGAAGTTTAAATTCTTATGATATCTTCTTCAAGCATTGATGCCAACTTGTTGATACTCTTCATTTGATGACTTTAATCTTCATTTCTTCCTTTCGTTCACCAAATTCGATCTTTGATATGAAGTCTCTACAAAACAATACTTGAAGGAAAATTGTGAAATACATTCATATGTTTGTTATCATCAAAACCAAATATAGGAGTGTGGACATATCCCTAACAAATCCTTGCTTCTTTAACTTCTCATACACTGCTGTCTTAGGAATTCCAAAATCAGAAAACTGCCTTCTTAGATGAGGGGCCTTCTGGGAGGGTGCATCTACTTGTATTATGAATGGTTGTGAAGAAGTGGCTGGTGAGCCTGATTGCTAAATTGCACTTACCATATTAGTTTTCAAACCCTTTTTCTATCCAACTATAGTGTTCTTCCCTGCATCTTGGGAGGATCCTTGATACTGAGCTTCTTTAGGATTTTGTTCTCCACCCGTGTGTCAGTGGCTATCAAGGCATCAAAAGTTTGGAGATGTTGATAGAAAGAACATCATAATAGGGCTTTGACAAGTTCTTTATTAACATCTCCACTTGCTCTACTTCTGAAAGCCGATTTACCATCTTAGCGGCCTTGTCTTTAAACCTCATCAAGAAGACAATGAATCCTTCTCTAGGTTGCTATCTCAACGTCTCAAGCTCCTGATATTTCACATCCACCTCAATATTGTTTGAGTACTGCTTGGTGTAGGCTTTCACTATTGTGGTCTAATTCTAAGTTTGGGATGACTCTAACTATGTGAGCCACCTTAGTGCTAGTCTTGATAGGGTTAGCATGAAGGCTTGCCCCATCTGCCAATTGAATTTCTCAAGAATCCTTGCCTCAGAAAAGAAACTCATTTCATTTGACACTGCTGCTTGGCTTTTGGAACTCTTCCTTGCTCGGAACATATTTTCAAATAAATGTGGTAGAAAATGTTCTTGCATTTAAAGGTAGCATCTAGTATTAGAAGCTTGAAATTTATCCCCAGTGGAGTCGCCATTGTGATGGTAGCAGTTGGAAATGGACTTACATCCCATCCTCTCTCCTCTCTTTCTCTTTCATGTGAAGGGAGAGGTTTGTGTCATATGTGCTTTACTTGCGGGCCCTGCACCGTCGTATCACCCCTTGGAGATATGTGGAGGCCTATTTCGTAAGAGTGTAAAATTTATCATTTGAGATGGGGGTTTGATGATGGTCCAATACGGGGATCGGGATCATATAAATAGGGTTTGGTGTCACCACTTAGGGTTATGGGCCTAGGACCCTGGGGTGGGCCCAATTCCTGAGAAAAGGGCCCAAAGTTTGGTCTGGTCTAGAGATTGGGGTAAGTGTCAGGTTATAGACTTAGGAAGGTGTTAGGCACCCAATCTATCCAGTTTGACCGGTCTTCTTACTAGATGCTTAAGAATGAACATTTTTCATAATTATTACTATTCCACATGCATGGCTAAGTTATCACACATATATACATTAATTGAATTCAAACTACTATATACACTAAAACAAGGTCTATAAAGTCCATATGATGATAATTGGGTTGAGAAACTGTACTTGAACTAAACCCCTATTTTGGGTCAAGAGGGGTGGGCCCTGATTAGTACCAGCTCAGACTGTCTTTCACTCCTGGCTCAAGGGAATATGGTCTTGACCTTTAACTTCCTTTCTGAAGAGATACTGGTTGTGATGGTATTCGGACAAGATTTTGGCTAGGAATGGTTACCTTTGGATTTAGGATGAAGTGGTACTCTGGTAGAGTTTCCGCTGGGGATAGGCTAGGGGAGGGTGTGAGGGTCACAGCTAAAGAAGAGTAGACTATGCATCTCCCCCATCCTCTCTCCTCTCTCTCTTTATACTTTCATGTGAGGTGAGTGGTTTGAGTCTCATGTGCTTTGCTTGTGGGCCCCGCATCTTCGTATCACAGTGTGGAGATACGTGCAAGCCTATTTCACAAGAGTATAAAATTCATCATTTGAGATGGGGGTTTTGATGATGGTCCAATTCGGTGATTGAGATCATGCAAATGGGGTTTGGAGTCATCACCTAGGGTTATGGCCTAGGATCCGGGGTTGGGCACAATTCTTGAGAAAAGGGCCCAAAATTTGGTCTGGTCCATAGATTTAGAGTAAGTGTAGGTTACAGAGTTGGGAAGGTGTTAAGCACCCAATCTTCCCAGTTCAATCGGTCTTCTTGCTAGATGCTTGAGAACGAACATTTTTCACAATTATTACTATGCCACATGTATGGCTTAGTTATCACACATATATACATTAATTGAATTAAAACTACTATATACACTAAAACAAGGTCTATTTAAAGTCTACATTATGAAAAGTTGGTTGAGAAATTATACCTAAACTTAAACCCTATTTTGGATCAAGAGGGGTGGGTCCCTGATTAGTACTGATTCGGATTGTCTTTTGGATTCTCTTGGCTCAGAGGAAGATGGTCTTGACCTCCAACTTCCTTTTTTGAGAGATGCTGATTGTGATGGTATTTGGATAGAGTTCTGAATAGGAACGGTCACTTTTGGATTTGGATTCAGACCGAGCTTCGGCTAAGGAAGGTTATTTTTGGATTTGAATTCAGACAGAGCTTCAGCTTGGGAAGGCTATTTTCGAATTTGGATTCAGATAGAACTTTAGCTAGGGAAGGCTATTTTTGGGCTTGTGTGAGGTAGCACTCCGGAAGAGCTTCAACTAGGGAAGGCTATTTTCGGGCTTGAGATGAGGTGGCACTCTGACAGAGCTTCCACTGGGGATATGCTAAGGGAGGGCTAGGCTGAGGAGGCACTTCGGCAGAGCTTCCACTGGGAATAACTATTTATGGAAAGATTCGAGAGACTCAGATAGAGGTTCAGCTAGGAATGACTATTTCTGAAAAGAAACGGGCTGACCTAAAAATGGATTGAAGAACTCCAAAGTCCTGAAGAACACCTTGAAGATCCGAACATAGTTTCAGATCTTAACAAAGATCTTTTTGAAGACCCAAAGAACCTCAAAAAGGGGGGGTTTCTATCTCAAGAAACCTCAAGAACGCTCAAGAACATTCAAGAACACTCAAGGGAGGTGGCTCAAGAACATACTATTTTTGACTAAAAACTAGTTCTAACTAAGAATTTGGATTGAAGATCTTTAAGATCCCGAAGAACACTTCGAAGATCTGAATGACTTTTTGGATCTTGATGAAGATTGCTCCGAAGATCAGAAGAAAATCAAGAGGGGGAGGGGAGGAAAATTTCACTATGAAAGAGAGAAAGGGGATTCTGGTCATGGTCTATTTTTTCTAAGGGTGGGTGTGTATTTATAGTTTTTTTCCGGCTAAACAGGAGAGGGGGAATCCCTTTATCTAGTGGACGAAAGGGGGGAGGTTCTTTCCTAAAGTGAAAAGATAGGATTTTTGTCCAGTGGGTAAAGGGGGGGTTTGGAGGCAAAAATGGGTGGGGAGGGCTTTTGTTCGGTGGGTAAAAGCAGTTGAAAAAAGGGAGGAGAGAGAAATTTTAGCCAGAAAAAGGTGATTTTCAGAAAAACGGGAGGAGAGAAATTTTAGCAATAAAAAGGTAATTTTAAAAAAAATGAGAGGAGAGAGAAAGTTTAAACAGAAAAGGCATTTTTTGAAAAGAGAGAGAAGAGAGAGTTTAGTTAGAAAAAGATAGTTTTCAAAAAAGCAAGAGGAGACAGAAGGTTTAGCCAAGAAAAGACAATTTTCAAAAAAGTGGGAGGAGAGAGAAAGTTTAGCTGGAAAAAGGTGATTTTTAGAAAAGCAAGAGGAGAGAGAAAGTTTAGGCAGGTAGTGCGAGTGATGTCACGGGTGCACGACGGATGACGTATGGGTAATGGCCGAGGTGGTGTGGGCATGGGCAACGGGTGCGTGCATGCATGGGTAGCAGTGGCCAGTAGTGGACAGTAGGTGTGGGCAGCAGGGGTGGGTAGCAATGGGCAGCAGTGGGCAATAGGGGTGGGCAATAGTGGGCGACAGTGGGCAGCAGTGGGAATTAGTGGGCTGGCTACGCTGGCAAGGTCGCAGGCCTGTGCCCTCGGGGGAGCGGCCAGTGCCTGCGGGGGAGCAGGCTAGTGCCCGTGGGGGTGTAGGCCAGTAGGCCAAGAGGGGGGCAAGGGCTGGCTAGGCTGGCATGTAAGGTCGAGGGGGCACAGGCTAGCAGGCCATGGGCATACTGGCTGTGCATGTGTGCCTGTGTGCATGCGTATGTGTGCATGTGCTGTGTGCATGTGTGCATGGGCTTGTGTGCATGTGCATGTGTGTCTGTGTGGATGTGTTGCAGCCATGCACCACTGCCATGGGTAGCAGCCGAAGGTAGTAAGCATGTGCACGGGCTGACCCTTTGGTCCAGTGCACGCAGCATACGTGTGATTCTCAGTTTTTTTGATGATGATTATGGGAGATCCGTCTATCTGATTCTGGCGTATCATATATCGCCAGAATCGTATTTCCGAGCACTATCCATCTGTATGGTCAACTTGACCATTCCTTCATATATAAAAATCCAAAATTAGACCCTCTTCTCTCCTGAGCAAAGATTGTAGGGTTTCGGATAGGGGAATGTTTCCATCAGCATCTCTATTGGTCGAAAGTTGAAAGTCGCATCCAAGATCCATATTTCATCACAACCAAAGAAGGGTGAAAAAATTGGGTGTCTACAGAATGCCCCTCTTTGGCCGAGGCCTATGCCAAAGGCTGAAGGGCAAAGAAAAGAATGACCACATTTTGTCACTCGGAGCATGTATTGCGTTATCTTACTCAGTTATAACAGAGTTGAAAAATGAAATAGATAATATCTCCTAACTATTTTGAAGTTGAGGACTTACCTGGGGTTGCCTATTATGGAAAGGAGTTCACTGCTCTTCCAATCCTACAAAAAAGGTTATTAGTTTGATCTTTGACTTTCCTTAGTTGGGCTTCACATATGCCAGTTCAGGGAATATGGTCTCTAGGCTGGGTCTTTCGAGCCAATCTGGACTATCTGGGACCAATGGTTACAAGAGAGGAATTCGCTGCTCTTCCAATCTTGCAACAAGTAAAAAATGTTTGATGCTTAGATTTTCCTTAGCTGGGCTTCACATGTGCCAATTAAGGGATTTGGTCTATGAGATCGGGCCACTCGGATCCGATTCAAAGAAAAAGAGCCTCCTGAGGCCGAGTTAACAACATCAGGCCACCTGGGGCTGGATAAATGTGATTGGGCTGCCTGGGGCCAAGTAAATGAGATTGGGCCGCATGGGGCTGACTAAGTGCAATTAGGCCACTTGGGGCAAGGTTAATGAGATTGGGCCAACTGGGGCCAGGTAAATGCAATTGGGTAGGTCAATGAGATTGGGCCACCTGGGGTCGGGTAAATTATGTCTCTTGATTTTTCCTTGATTCTTGATTTTTGGTTTAGAATCTGATTCTTGTTGTTGATTTGGAATCTTTTGATTCTTGATGCTTGATCTGGAATCTTAATTTTTTTTGTATAAAATGGGTCCCCTCCCCTGTTCATTCTTTATTCTAACTTTTTTGAGTGAAGTGAGTTCCTGGAACCCTCTGGTTTTTCTTGAAGTTTTTCCTCTTGTTCTTGAAGTTTGTTCTTAGTGTTTCTTCATTTTGCTTTGGAGTTCTTAAAGATATTCATCTTGTTCTTGAGGGAGGAGCTATTTAGAGAATTTGACATTCTTATAGGCTTTTGTGTAAATTGGAAAACTTTCTAGGGCTTCTTACATTTTTTGAAAGTTTTTTAGGCTTTTTGTAATTTTTAAAAATATGGCTGAAAGGAGGAAGAGGAAGACTCTGGGAGAGGTCCAGCTTGAGAGTCGCAGCAGTCCTTCCCACAGGGATGAGGGCTTGGCCGACTGGTATTCTAGGAAAACCCTTCACAACATCCAGAATCAAATCTACAACTCCACATGGGGTTCCTGAGTAAGTCTTTACATTTCATTCATCTTTTGTTCCTGTTTTGTTTTTCCTTTCTCCCGTATTGTTTTTGGTTTTAGCATTTTTTATTTATTTATTATTTCCATCAGCATGAGGGGAAGGAACTGCCCATGGCCTCCTATGGCCATCCAAACATGGTTTAGTCTTGGCATAGGATGCTCCCTCATAGGGTGAAGGAGATGGTTGATGATACCTATCTATGCTGGCTGACCCTTATAGACTCGGAAGTTTAATTCGGCATTGGTGGGGGCCCTGATGGAGTGGTGGTGGCCGAGTACTCACACTTTCCACCTTCCTATTGGAAAGGTTACCATTATACCTATGTGCTTCTGTACCTTGACAGGCATTCCATTTGGGGGTAGAATCATGACCCTACCCGTAGGATTCCCGACTGCCAGGGAGTTCACAGATTTGACTGGTATCACCATTAAAGCCGGCCAGTCATGCATCTGCCTAGGGGAGATTAGTGCCCAATGGTGGAAAGTCGGCCTGGGGGAGAATCCAGGCAACATGACTCAGATAGCACGTTCCTTCCTATTGTTTGCCATGGGTCAGTGCCTCTTCAGTGACCTCTGAGGGGGAGTGGATATCCACCTGGTGTACTTACTCAAAGATCTTTGTATAGTAGATACCTGGGACTGGGCTAGGGCCACCTATGCATATCTCCTGCGGTCCCTGGACCTGCTGTCCTATGGGGATAAGGGCCTCAAGGGGGCAGGCTACATCATCTAGGTAACTTTCCTTCTCATATCTATTTCCTTTTAATCATTTGGTCTGCACTTTCTTACTTTGATTTCTTGAAACAACCCTGGTGTTTTGAGCATCTGGGAACCATAGCCCCTAAACTGAGGGATCCTGAGACATTCTTCTTCCCCCTGGCCACAAAATGGGGGAATAACCAGGTGGTTCGGGCCCGATGCCATCCTCCAAGGACCACAACTCGTTCTCTTTTGAACGATCTCACTGTGCTATGCCATGTCTGACATTGAAATTCTATTTGCCTGATGCTATACTTACCCTTCCTTGGTTTTGCAGGTTACTTGGAGACCATTCCATGACCTTGTGTTTCCGAATTCTGAGAGAGTCATTTGGGTTCATCAATTGTCTGAGAATTGGGTCATTTTCTAGGGCTTGTGGGGCCATGCCTGGTACTTAGGAGAGAGAGTAGTACCCCAGTGGTCAGACATCGATCCACATCCTTCTCTTGGTCTTCCTCCACCCACCATGCACTGTCCAGAGATCATCCGAACTGACGAGATGAGGCGCTTGTCTAACAGAGTATGGGAGGACTTCTTTCTTGATCTGGATAGGGACTACGGAGCCTTCTTGGAGGAGGAGATAGTGTGCACCCCTCTCGGTCCTGATGGTCCAGTGGTATGTTGCTGATGAGCATATTTATGTGTGAAATCTAGGGTAGTAAAACACGCATTTTACATATTTAGAATGGAGCTACCTTGGGTTTTACTCTCTTTTTGTAGGTTTTATATTTTCAAGGCCTTAAGGACTATCGGATGCTATATCTTCAATTTTACACATAAAGAGGTCCTATTTCTTTTCATGGTTACGAAGAGGACGAAATTCTGAGCAAGATGGACGTGTTCAATTAAAAGTACATATTCGTTTGGTCACCCGTACAAATGATTACTCTTTTCGGGTCAGAAAAAGAATAATGGATTAGAACTGAACCAGCCCATTTGCAGTTGTCCTAGAGGTACAAGGAATATTTTAAATGCCAACAAGGATCGATGGACCACATCCTTAAGTGATTGAAGATTTGTTTTTGGTAACAACAACTACCTAGTGTAGTTGGTGAGCTATGGTGTGCAAAATTCCCTTGCTCACCAAGAGGTCTCAAGTTCGAATCTCATGGTTGTTTTTTTTAGAGAATTTTGTTGAAGATTTCCTGCTTTTCACTCACTTAAAGCACTAAGGGCATGGAGGGGATTTCCACATCAAATTAGAAGCAAGGAAAATCGTGGAAGCAAGAAGAAAAAAAAAAGGAAAGGAAAATCGTGGAAGCAAGAAGAGAAGAAAAAAAAAGGAAAGAAAAAAAAGGGAGAAATAAAAATTATCCAAATCTTCTCTCTCCTCCACATCATCACCAAAGATTGTCCAAATCACACAAAGCAAGAAGAAAATCGTCCCTAGGAGAGAGAAAAAGAAGAAAAATAAATTAGAAAAAAAGGAAAGAAAATAAGCAAAAAAATTATAGGAAATTTCTCCAAATTTATTTATCTCTTCTCTCTCCTCCATCTTAGCACTTTTAGACTCAAAAGATCTCACAATCAATTGTGGGTTTCTCCCTTTTAGGAAAGAGAAGTTTGTTACCCTACCTCCCTATTCCCTATAAATACAACTCATGTAAGAGAAGGAGAGACAATTCATTCTTCTTCTAGTTTTTTTTAGTTGCTCACTCTTTAGTTTTAGTTCTTCTCTATTTTTGCTTTAATCACTTTTGTAATAGTTTTTTATGTCAATTAATGCAAGCACTCTTTTATTTCTATTCAGCCTTTTTATGTTTATGATTTATGCAATTGAGTTGTAATTTTTTTTTAAGTTATAGTTCTAGGCTTAGATCTAGGTGACAAGATCATGAGCCGTGGAACAATTTTTTTTCAAGTTCAAGCATTGATTCAAGTAAGTAGGCTCCTTCAGGAGTCTTCTCTCCCCCTCTCATTCCCTCTTCTGACTACCCTTTCTTTCTTAATTTAGGATTTGTATTTTCAGTCGTTACATTACGGCTATCCCTTTCCCCCAAGGTTCATGGCTAGTGTATGTGTTGGCTTTGCCCCTCCTAGCCATAGAACCATCAATTTATCGCTTTTATTTTAATTGTCTCCCTTTCCCTAAAGCCAAGTAGAGTAACCCTTGTAAGAGTGACTCTCTGGTCAAGTAGGGAAGCTCATATTATGATACATCCCTCGGGCTAAGTAGAGAAACCTACTTGTGAGTCTCTCTCTAGCTTTATTCCCTTTTTTTTACTTTATTTTTATTTCAGCATTTTTTTCCTTTATTTATTTTTTTATTTTTTATTTTTTTTAATTGCGTGGGTTGTTTATTTTCAGTTATTTATTTATTTAATTTTAATTGCGTGGCTTGCGTCTTTAAATTCTTAGATGACGAATGGTTAGGACGGTAATTAGAATTAGATCACAACTCTTAATCGGTTCACTTTCGTATTATTAAAAGAGATAAAAAACATAAAGTGGCTGCTCTCCCTGTGTTCGACCCATAGCTACACTGATCCGTACGCTTGCGATTACATTTTAAATCTCAAACAGTTAACAACTATTTTTAAGCCTTCTCATTGTCTGGTATTTTTCATGTTATGCAAGGGAGGAGAAATTTTAGATAGGAGACTATTAAGGTACTTTTGGTTGTGAAAGGTTGATCTTACACTTTTTGTACTAAAAAACAATCACTTTTTATTGTTAAATAAATTTTCCATTTATATTTTCAAGGATGGAACATATTCAGAGGAAGATGACTAGGTTGTCATGATTCAGATTCCAAGAGTTGTTTCTTTTTTCTCATCTCCAAGGTTTGTTTTACTATGACCTCAAGCTAGAGGTAACCACTCATAGCTTGACTTTTTAGCAGGCATGTGATGGTTTTTCTTCATTTGGTAACTCATATTGTTCTACCAAAAATAGTTGAGAAAATCTTCTCTTTCCTTTTCTTTCCTCAACTCTCCCCTTGCCCACTATTTGAATTTTTTTGGTAAATAATCTCCTTTGTCTTTTTTTTTTTTT
>NC_056561.1:40359359-40488741 GCF_013358625.1 Macadamia integrifolia | reverse complement strand
AACAAGTGTTATTTTTTATTTTTCCTATTTTCTAACATTATCTAGTAAGTTATATATACCTTGTATCATAAAAAATCAAGATTAAGCCACATCAAGTCATTAAAAATCAACATTTAGCCACATCAAATCATAAAAAATTAATATTAAGTCATATTAAGTTATAAAAAATCAACATTTAGAAAAATGGTCTAATTCTATAATAAGTTTGACTGGTCAAATGATTTTATTTTTACATGAGACTTTTTGTATTAGTTATAATATAAAACCAGCTTTCTAACAAGTCTAAGATTACTTAAATCTGAGTTGCAATGACAAAGTAATGCTTCAGTCAAACTTATTTTTAAGTGCACGAATACTGTTAAAATCGCCTGAATGAAAATAATTTTATGAATATCAAAACAAAATATTTTTTTACCGGACTTTTGATTTTTAACAATGTTTTAACATGATAGAATTTATAAAATTTTCATAATTGAGAAAACCCTAGCATTTAAAAGTTGAAAATCGTCCCTATAACCAAAATCCAGTTTTTGTTCTTGGACTGGGGGGTTGACTTTTTATCCTTTTGGAATTTGATTTTTAAACTATTTTTATTGGATTCAAGTAGGGGGTATTTGCTTATTTATGAATAATATCTTAAGTAAATGAAATAACAAATATTAAAAACATTTACTTGAATGATATTTGGCATAAATAAGTGCCGAAACAGAAGGCGACATGCAGTGCAACAAGGCGGCTGTCGCCTAGGCCCCAGGCAAACCGCCTGGACGCCAAGGCGTCGCCTAGGCGACGCCAAGGCGACGCCTTGACAACTATGGATAGTAGTTTGAATAAGTTTGAACTGTTTCCCTTATTTTTCTCCTTTCTATTACGTACCCCATGTTGAGTCAGTACTTGAATTATTTGTGTGAGCCAAATCCGTAGTGTGATGTAATGACTACTAGTTGATATTTTAATAATAAATAAGTAGTATTTAGTAGTAGTATTATTATGCTTATGATGATCTTCATGTAAGCGAATTTCCCAAATTCGACCATATGACATCTATTAAATGAGAAGAGAGAAAATAAAAATCATATCCTCGGAGCAATGAAGTTTACGTACATTCACATACTTGAAGATTCACCGAACTCTGATAATAGAGATGGTGTATTTATTTTCGGCAAATTTTAATTCCAAAAAACTTCACTTTTGACATAGAAAATGATAAATTTCATTGTATAAATAGCTTATATTGTCCATGTACCCTAATGATCATTGAGTCTAGATCACCTGCCCATATGGTCATCTGTCCACCCTATCTCCCACCCTCCATCCTTCCATGACACTATGAGAAGGTGTGCCACATTCATGATCAACTAGTCAAGTGGGTCTTCCAATCTTCCTTTTGTGTCTGAAAAAATTATTATATGTTTTACAAACAAATTGTCAACAATCCTTTCCTTTTCTTTTTGGTTTCTTAGAGTATTCAAGTTCATCGTGACCTCTTTGGTTCGAGATTTTAGGTGAAACAATAGTAAATATGGTCATTTATACATTGACTATCTTTTTCTAACAATTCAAGGTTTAAGGTGAATAGTAACAAATATTGTATGTATTAGAGTAAGGAGATCAAATGTTCAACTCTTGGTAAATATTTGACATGTAAGGGCTACAAAATAAGGAAAAATATCCTAACAAAACTAAGCAAACCCACACATACTAACCACACACTTCAGTGGAAATGAATCAATTCGTCTTCCTTCTTACCCAAACCCCTCCAACAGTGTTGACTTGACCCCAATGATGGTCATCATTTAGAGTTTTTATGATTGCGAGAATAAATTATTGACTGAGTTTCCTTAGGCCATGGTGGAGTGATGATCTTTGGCAAAAGTGGTAGAGTGATGGTCATCGTTGCACTTGAATGGGTAGAAGGGGAACAATGAAGGGTATTTTAGAGTAACTTGAGTAAAGGTGGTAGATTTGTGGATGAACACTTAATTGTGGGTAAAGAGATTTTTTCCATAAATTATAAGTACTATAGTATATTCTATGTATATTTCTATATTTCTTTACCCCAATCCCCATCCTTTTCTCACTTGAGATGATAAATTTCATTTATTTATGAAAAAAGTCTAGGTATGCCTCCGGCCGGTATACCGAGATTTGTGTATATCTCTCTCCTCCTCCCCTTGAAAAAAATCTCTTATGGCCCTCCTATCCTAGTCCTCCCATTGATTGAATCGGTAGCACCGGGAAAGCTGATGCCATACCTAAATTCATCCTATTCTTTATATACACAATATGAGCACATCAATAGGAGATAAGTTATCCAAGGTATTCTATCCTGAAAAACTTGTTAGGATGACCCGTGATTCTGCCATTTGATTTACCAAATGGCCCAAATTTTATGGATAAGTATATCACAAGGTGGGTTTCAAATCCAGCAAACTTTCCCCAAGTTGTAATACTCTAAAGTTTTACTTTATGAGATGTAGCTGACAATCCACCGTGTAAGCATCCAACTTACACGGTGGATGCTTACAGCTTTATAAGACTGTAAGGCTACAAAAGTAAAGGCGGCTTCCAGCCCTTGGATTGAGATCTTCAGATCTGGTTTAAATCAAATCTCATGAGATCATGGGAAACAACATCTATTCATGCCACTTTTTGCATGTGCGTAACACCGTAGTAAATTTTGATCCTGTGTAACGTTAATATATGGTTCTTGATAAATCTGACCAATGGCACAAGCATAATAAGCATCCGATCCAGCACCAAATCATGAGCACTCTTAGATGGGAATCAAGCCTATGTGGCTCACTCGAATACGTCAATTAAGGATCTTTCTGATTCTTTTAAATAGCAGGTAAGCCCCTGCTCCCATAAACTTCAATGCCAGAAACCCCTTATCAACTCAAACCTTTAAGATATTGAAATTACACAAAAACCTCTGAAATTTTAAAAATAAATTCTAGAAAATCCACCCAACACCTAGAGCAACTGTTAGTTTTCTGGTTCGAATTTTCGATCCGACTTCACTGAAACATATGTAATTTTTTCATACGATTTTCGATCGAGACAAAACAAAATGTGTTGGAACCACGACTGGACGCTCTACAACTTTTCAGAAGACCCGAGCATCTGACTCAATCATGTAAAAAGATAAAAATGCCCCTAGATCTTTCTAATGATGCATCGGAATCGGAACATGATGAAATTAGAACCGTTGGAAAGATCGGATTTAAAATTTTTAAAAAAAAATTCATTTTCAATGCCGACATTATCCCTAACTGCCAAAAATACTGTAACTTTTTCATATGGTATCGAAATGCGACAAAATCAGATGCACTGGACTAGATAAATTACAATCTATTTTTTTTTCTATCACTATTTATGAGGTAGTAGCCTTAGGCAATTGTTAAGGTTATTAAGGAACCTAACTACCACCAGGAGGATTCTACCTTCAGTCTTGGCTGTGTCGGTAACAAAATTTACATGGCCATGGCAAGACTTTGCCTCTCTTTTTCTTAAATTTATCAATTTTTGAACCATTTTGCGTTCGGTACGAATTTGAAACACTACTACTAAATCAAACAGTTATTGGTATTGAATGCCAACAATACCACTAAGTATGGATTGATACTGATACCTTGAAGTGTGGTCTGAATGGCCTATCTTTCATCCATGTTCATGAGAAAATTTGAATTTTTTTGGTCCAAAATGACTTAGCCAAATGGGTCAGAAATGGGGGGTAGATATAGGGAAAACGAAGGCATATATGGAGGACCTATCACGTGAAGAAGTCACCTAGAATTTTGGCATGGGACCATGTTATTATTATAATCTTTGGATTTTTATCACACTCACACATTTATGTGATAGGAATCGATCCACTGATCTCCTGATGCCTTCTCTTCAAGAAGAAATTGCATGCCAATACGCTAGTATTGAATCCACCCATAGGAAAAATATCCTAATGTTTCATAGTAGTTACATAATGAAAGGGCTTGTAATTCATTCACAGACCATAATGGTTCATTTGGACCAAGTCCACTTTTAGGTATCGGTTTGGTATCGGCCGGTGGCAATACCCCAACTTTTAAGTATAGGCTAATACCAAAAGATACAGATAGGGTTTGGTTCATTTTTTCTCATTTATTTCACACAATGGAAAGAAGAACTAATGGTCCCTAGGCCCTCCAGGGATTTTAAAGAAGGAATCGCACAGTCTATGGGAAAGTTCTCTAGACAGCATGGATTTTAGTAATCTGTATCGGCCAAGCCCGAAACCGGTTCACATTGGATAGATTTGCCTATATTTTTTGTTTTTATTTATTTATTTATTTATTTTGATGAAACCTTTTTTTTACCCTTGGTAAGATCGATAATGAGATCGATAGGAATCATTATCGATCTTTATCAATGCTGATGCAGATCTGCCTATCTGATACTAATTACTTAAACCATACTCGATATGCAGTTCATTTCTGAGAATATAGGATTTGGCTCCTCTACAGCGCAAGGTGTAAGACATCTTCTGACGCAACCCAGTGTCATGTGACACATGGGTGATCAAGTGGTCTGGTGACAACTTCTCTAATATATATATATTTCTTTTTTTTTTAGGTAGGGAAGAAAGTAGGTAACAGCCAGGAGACTCGAACTCAAGACCTCCTGGCGAGCATGAGATTTTTGCATACCACAGCTCACCAACTGCATTGGACAATTGTTGTTTTGTGCAATTAAGTGCAACTTCCCTCTAATCTGGTGACAAATGTTCTTGCTGATGTGGACGGTCAAGATTAGCGAAGAGAAAGTTGAGGGTATACCGGGTCTGGGTCTGGATATGCAAAAACCCAACCCGATCCATCCTCTCCAATTCAAAAACCAAACTCAGCCGAGTCCAGGAGTATCGTTTGGTGCTGGAGGGAGGGAAGCTTGGGAGCGGTTGCAGAGGTGGCAAAAGCGATGACTGGTTTGCAGAGCTTGATTTTGTGTGAAATGTCAGATGAAGTACTGGTTGGATTAGTGGGAGCGGTGACTACCCCGAGGGAGAAGAGGGAGGAGTAGAGGATTGGGACCTCAAGACATGCAGGAGAAAGTATGAAGGCAGTATTGCCTCTGTAGAGGCCGATCTGTGTTTGAAGGGAGGCGGCTAGGGTTTCGACCTGACGTATGTATTTGGAGTGGGTGAGGCGGCGGCCGGTATCGAAATCGATCAATGCAGTGGTTTCCGGCGAGGATGAGTTGCGGAAGAGAAAAAGGGCATAGTCGGCGATTGAGAGACAATGCTGGTGGTGGGAGTGGAACTGCGGGTCTGATGTTGTGGATGGTCTTCGTCTCTGAGAAGAAACCACTCTTTCGATCAATGGAAGGAATGGAGTTTAGTCCTGCCATGAGATGACGAGAGTCTAGACCTCTGAATCCCTAATTTCCAAATTTTCTCATGAACATGGATAAAAGATAGGCCATTCAGACCACACTTCAAGGTATCAGTATCAATCCATACTTAGTGGTATTGTTGGCATTCAATACCAATAACTGTTTGATTTAGTAGTAGTGTTTCAAATTCGTACCGAACGCAAAATGGTTCAAAAATTGATAAATTTAAGAAAAAGAGAGGCAAAGTCTTGCCATGGCCATGTAAATTTTGTTACCGACACAGCTAAGACTGAAGGTAGAATCCTCCTGATGGTAGCTAGGTTCCTTAATAACCTTAACAATTGCCTAAGGCTACTACCTCAAAAATAGTGATAGAAAAAAAAAATAGATTGTAATTTATCTAGTCCAGTGCATCTGATTTTGTCGCATTTCGATACCGTATGAAAAAGTTACAGTATTTTTGGCAGTTAGGTATAATGTCGGCATTGAAAATGAATTTTTTTTTAAAAATTTTAAATCCGATCTTTCCAACGGTTCTAATTTCATCATGTTCCGATTCCGATGCATCATTAGAAAGATCTAGGGGCATTTTTATCTTTTTACATGATTGAGTCAGATGCTCGGGTCTTCTGAAAAGTTGTAGAGCGTCCAGTCGTGGTTCCAACACATTTTGTTTTGTCTCGATCGAAAATCGTATGAAAAAATTACATATGTTTCAGTGAAGTCGGATCGAAAATTCGAACCAAAAAACCAACAGTTGCTCTAAGTGTTGGGTGGATTTTCTAGAATTTATTTTTTAAATTTCAAAGGTTTTTGTGTAATTTCAATATCTTAAAGGTTTGAGTTGATAAGGGGTTTCTGGCATTGAAGTTTATGGGAGCAGGGGCTTACCTGCTATTTAAAAGAATTAGAAAGATCCTTAATTGACGTATTCGAGTGAGCCACATAGGCTTGATTCCCATCTAAGAGTGCTCATGATTTGGTGCTGGATCGGATGCTTATTATGCTTGTGCCATTGGTCGGATTTATCAAGAACCATATGTTAGCGTTACACAGGATCAAGATTTACTACGGTGTTACGCACATGCAAAAAGTGGCATGGATAGATGTTGTTTCCCATGATCTCATGAGATTTGATTTAAACCAGATCTGAAGATCTCAATCCAAGGGTTGGAAGCCGCCTTTACTTTATGAGATGTAGCTGACAATCCACCGTGAATCGCACCATTCAAACCAATAGGATGTCGACAATAATTCTAACCGCTGATGGAAGTGTTGATAGATCCTAGATCTGTGGCTTAGATACACTATCTGTTATCTAAATCCGACGGCTCAAATTAATAGATTCTCTTTAAGAGATCTACGGTCAGATCTACACTTTTGCTGAGTGTGCCACCAGTGTAACCTACGCCGCTCCTACGAAGATTTCATTTCAGGCTCATTGCTCCAATTTCAAATAGCCATATCTCCCTCATCTCAACTCCGATTTGGGTGAACCAAATTACAGATTCTTCACCGTTCCGAGCTCTACACAGTGGAAAAGAGAAATAAGGGTTTTAGAGACTGTAAGGCTACAATTTTTGTGTGTGAATCTAGTCTCTCCATTATTGATATTAAAAAGGTTGAAGGCTTCATGTGAGTTGTTTTATACTCCATTAGTGGTGGTTTAGAAGGGTAGTTGGGTGGTATTGATGGTATCTTATTTATGAGCCAAGAGAAGAAGAAGAATGAAGAGAGGAGCTTCCCCCTTTGTTGGTAGAACTATGAATGGATTTTGTTGCTCAATGAGAGTTTTGTTTACTCCATTAATGAGGGTTTGAGGAGGTGGTTAATGTGAGTTGATGATGCGTTGACTCAAAGTCAAAGAAAAAGAAAATAAACCAAATGAGGGTTTGCTTGTGATTACTTTGATGAGCAAGAAGCCAAAGGCGAGCGAAGGTGTGAACACAAGCTTGTCAGTGCAAGTTCCCAGTCATCCCAGGCAACCGGTTGTGAGATTCCCTAACCTTGGATTTATATTATATGCATGTATAATTATATGTATGTATGCTAGGGTTAGTTGTGGATGAATGTATACATGCTAGGTCATAATATGTATACATATTAAAGTCTGACCCAAACCCAATAAAATGGTTGTGGAAAGAATTTAAAGTCTGACCCTGGGCCATCTTAGACCCCAACAGTGCCAGCAAAGCACATGTAGTCGGGCCCTACAATAAGTATTCCTATGTCGAATCAGAGCTTTACTATGTCATAATATGAACAATCGTTACATGAGTGAGTCTGAGACTTCTCCCCTAAGCTCTGAAGCTCAACGACGCTTTTGCTATCAATCTATCAATCTATCTGGATCAGTAATCCAAACTTTTCCTTTCCAGAGGACAGCAGTGACCCAGTCTTGAGTTGAGACAATACTTTTGTTCTGTAAAGGACCTGGAAATTGGGGTCTGTGGACCAATATCCCTCGCCCCATTTAGAAGTAAGGAATTATTTAAAGAATTTGTGTCTCCAAGTCACCACGAGACACACGAGTTCAGATCAACTCCTGGCACAGCTTTTTCCATTTAAGGAGGGTCTACTCCTACTAATAAGCCCACATTTGAATTCGAACTCACTCGCCACATCCTTCTTCTCCTACTAAATTTAGGTTACACCGAGAGAACCAAAGAAGAAGATGGAGCAGTTTCTGAAGGTGACGAGGGAAGAGTACCACATATTCACAGACAAAGACGACGACGACAAGATGAAGCAGATCGAGATCACCCATGCTGATCACCTCACTCCGGTGGTGGTTGATGTGAAGCCTCTTATGGAACTCATCAAGGACATCCTCAAGCTCTCCACCACCACTATTGCCAATGGTGGCCCTCGCGAACGTGTATGTAATCTTATATTTATATAAATAGATATATTAAACCATTCTAAAGTTTCCATCCCAAAATGGATCGGTTTCAAGTACAAGCCTTTCGTCCTGACATTTGGAATCCATTAAATGCTGAGGTGTTCTCGTATTTGAACCTGATCTGTGTGCGTTTCAAATACGTACTGATCTTTATTAACTGAACGCTATAAGGATATTCTCTACTTGCTAGCTTATGCTTTTGCTTGCGCTTCCAGGTCGTGGGGCTAGCTATGGAAAGCTTGAAGAGGAAGACCTCTCCATCCAATTTCGAAGCATTGGCTAAAGACATACACAAGATCTCATGCAAGGTTGGTTATCAATTTGAGCTTTGATCAGTAGTTTTCAAGTCAATTTATCACGATTGTACGTAGGTCCGACATTGGTTGCTACTTGGATAGATATCGTGCAAATGCACAGGAGGAGAAGAGGATAATACAATGTCGGCACTGATCGAAACACTGTCGAGCTATTCCTGGGATTCCAAGGTAGTTCTGGCCATGGCAGCCTTTGCCGTCAGCTACGGTGGGTTCTTCTTCTTGGTGGGTGCGAAGAACAAATCGAAGCCCCTGGAGACGCTGAGGAGCCTTATCGAGGCCATGGTTAGCGTGACTGAGTGTGTCGTCAATTTGAAAAACCTCCCTTCAGGCCACAACTCCCTCGACCAATCGGTTGTCCAAACTGCTGTTTACTGGACCATCAGAAGCGTCGTCGCCTGCGTCCCTCACTTCTTCGGCTTCCTTAGCTTGGGTCACGAGTAATATCCCTATATATAAATCCATGATGAGTCCCTTTCACATTCTTTCTTCGGCTTCCTTGGATGGTTCAACGAATCTGAATTTATTACCATTTCAGGTACACTCCATCGAGAATTGAGGATGAGGAGCTGTCCAAACTATGTAGGATTCTCATTGTCAGTCACGACCAAATCGATCGTTACCGTCTGTACATTGGTGAGTGAATAATAACAAGGAAAGAAGGGTTGGTTTTTTTTTTTTTAACCAAGTATCTGGGCAGTTTACGCTCACCTCGACTAATCCTAAGAGAGACTATCACAGTAACCTATCGTCACAGTTTCCACTTAACTCATAGATGCACATATGGGGATATGAACCTGGGACCATGCGCTTATCCACTCAATCCCCAATCCGCCCTAACCATCTGAGAATCGGGAACCCCCTTTTTTTTTTCGCCCTAAAATGATCATTTGTATTAAAATAAGGTAGAAAAAACCTACAGGTGGGCACGAAAAGAACCTATCAATCCAGGATTGCCTACACCCAACACATGCTGGTGCGAAAAACCCTATCAGTCTAATGTTGCCTATGCCTAGACAAAAGTGGGCACAAAAAACCCTTTTAGTCTAGTGTTGTTTGTGCCCTTTTTTAGTCTAGTGTTGCCTAAACGGGTAAAGCTAAGTCAGATCGTTACACCTTACTCCCTGTTCTATTCGGGTTCAATTTATGAATTTAATTAAATTTTGTTACGTTGATATTGCAGAGGAGAACAAAATATTTGAATATTATCATGAGCTTCTGCAACTCTTCTCGATGATCCCCACTGATAAGTTAAAGATTCTCAATGCTTTGATTGATACCAAAGATTGTCTAAAGCCACTTGTCCAAGTCTCCTCACAGCAACATGTTGGCGTTGAAGTGTTAGAGAAGAAAAATGTGTTACTATTGATATCGCCGTCGTTGTTGGATGCGAACAAAGAAGAGATCGGGATTCTGGTTGATCTGTACAAGAATACAAAGCAAGTGTGTCAGTACGAGCTGTTATGTCTCTCACTAGAGGAGACTACAGAGTCTAAAAGGGAAGAGTTTGAGAAACTGTTGAATATGAAGAAGATGCCGTGGTACTTATTACACCGTGACCACCAGGTCATCAACCGGGCAGTGATTAAGTACATCAAGGAGGTGTGGCACTTCAACAACAAGCCCATCCTGGTGGTGCTGGACACACAGGGCAGGGTCATCACCCAGAATGCCTTCCCGAATATAAGGATCTGGGGAGGCATTGATCTCTCTATCACCTTGAAGACGGAAGCACAGCTCTGGAGTGAAGCCACTTGGGGCCTCGAACTCTTGTTTCAAACCATTGAACAAGCCAAAAACATTCTCCAATGGGTAAACTCTATAACTTCTTTTTTTTAAGACTTAAGTTGTGTTTGGTAGGCTGCATTTGATAGTCATAGAGAAAAAATTTTGACATTTTAACAAAAAAATGGAATAAATCATTTGATGTCAACTTGGTGTTTTTAGGGTTTTTCAGAAGGAAGAAAAAAAATAAAAAAATGATGGAACGACGAAACCTTGTTTTGTCATTTCAGTTTCGTTCCAAATATGAAAAAGTGAACAACTAAGGTAATTGTTCGTGAAGCAGGTTCACCAAACACCATTTTTTTTTTGTTTAAAATGACATTTTAACACAAAAACTGAAAATTTTGTTTTTGACACCAAACACAGCCGTAGTCATTCGAAAAAAACGTTTTCTGACATTTTTTTCGTTTTACGGGAATAAGAAAATGTAATCTTTCGTTTGGTGTCCACGATTCTTTTTTTTTCTTTTTTAACCATGTGAAAAAAACGTAAGAAATGAAAAAAATGGTTGGAACATGGTAAACATTTTTGAGTTTTAATTTCAAAACAGAATTTTGACACAAAAACGGAATAATTCTGATTTTGGGACAAAACATTGTTTCTAGAACAGAATGAATATAAAACTCAACCTTACAATACTTATAGGTCTTAATTGTTCCATTAATCTTGACATAACAACAGATGAAAAAGGATAACGAACGGTACATTTTCCTATACGGAGGAGAAGACATCAATTGGATAACGAATTTCACGACGACGGTTCGAGAGGTGGAGAAGAGAACTACCAATATCCAAATCGAGATGTTATACCTAGGGACAAGAAACCTAACAAAGCGTGTGAAGGAGAACATCAATGTCATCAGGAGCGGATACCTGAGCAATTGGTGGGCAGCAGAAGTGGTATCTAAATTCTGGGTCCGGTTAGAGAGCATGTGGCATTCTAGGATGCAGGTGATCGCCAAGAGCTACTCCATCGAGGAAGACCACATAATGAAGGAGATCAAGACCATGCTCACATACGATGGTAGCGAGAAAGCTGGGTGGGTGATGATTAGTAAGGGATCCACTATCATGGTGAAAGCCAAGGGGGACATAATCTTGAACTGCTTCAAGGAGTATGATTGTTTGAAGGAATCCTCTGAACTGAAGGATTTTATGGAGGTAGTAATTGATTATGTGCAAAACCAGGAGAGAAACACCAAGCTTCATTGTAATCGCCTCATCTTGCCGGTCACCGTCGGCAAGACTCCGGAGGAGATGTCCTGTGAGGTTTGTAACTCCACTATGGAGAAGTTCGTCTTGTATTGCTGCTGTAAAGAGTAGCTTCTCTCCATTGGACTCACAACTGTTACCACGCTACTACTACTGCTGCTACTAAGAAGGCGACCATGCGGCTAGTTTCAACTGTTTTCCTTACTGTTTTCTCCTTTCTAGTGCCCTTGTTGATTTAAGAACTCTTTTTTTCGCTTAAGGTAAGCAAATAGAGAAGGTGATAATAAGTAGTATATGCTATTTAATAGTAATATTATGTTATGATTTATGGATTTAGTAATTGGTATCGGATCAATATCGATATGGATGAGCCCGTATTTGTATGTATCAGATAATTTGCCCCCTATTTTTATTAATATCTGGTTTTTTAGTATTCCATTCATCGCAAAAGAAGGTATTTTTATGATTTTGCCCTTTGATTCGATACCATTTCTTGATCTAGGATAGATCTATATCATATAAATACTGATATTGATATGGATTGTTCAATTCGGTGGATCCAATACCAATTAATTACTAAATCCACCAAATTTTATTTCCAAAAAATGCTTCACTTTTGTTTCAACAACTCATGTTGTCTTTCAATCTTCTTTGGAAAAGAAGGTTGCTAGGTTGCATGGTGCTTTTGCTTGGACACAAGAAGAGTAAAATGATCACTCTCATCCTCATGAAATGAAAAAAAATACACCCCTGCTAGATGTCCCCACACACACTCTAATTGGCTCTAGTGATGGTGCAGTGGCCACATAGTTTGGCAGCAATCACCCTCTTTTATTATATTTTTGGGGAAAATAATGCTACTTGGTTGCGTGGAACCTATGGCTAGACACAGGAGAGGGTATGGAATTATCGCCTTGCTCCGGTAAAATCACAAAACTCGCTCCTTGTTGATATGCCGCTGTGTGCTCTCATTGGCTCCCACACTAGTGCAAGGGCTACATGACAAAGTAGACATAGGAGGGTATAAAATTACTGTCCTACCCCTATAAAAACACAAAACACAATCTTTATTGATGCCCATACGTGCTCTCATTGGTCCCCTCATTGGTGTAGAGTTTATATGACTAGGAGAGATCTCTTGCCCTATATTGTTACAAACAAATTGTCAAATTGTCAATTCTTGGTCCTATCCTAAGGTCCATAGACCACTAGGAGTTGGTGGCCAGGGGTGGGGGTGTGATTGAAAAAGGGGAGTTTAGATTCCCTGAATATATGTTCACCTAAATGTACATTATATATGCGAACATCTATCCTTTTTATTTTCATAAATACCCCATGTGCTACGAGGGGAGGAGGAGGGAAGGAATCCAGATCAGGTCCTCGTACGAGAATAATTCTTGTAAGTGTTTGATCTGCACTTGGATTTCACTTAAAATAAAGATCAATTAAAAGAAAAAAGAGATTAAATAGAGTCCAAGTGTTGATCAAATATCGTACAAAAATAATTATTGTACGAAATCCTAATCCAATCTGGAGGGAGAGGGTAATACTATATATTACATAGGCAGCCGCCAAGCCGCCGGAACCCTCGAAATGGCAATTGGACATCCATATAATGTATACTCAATAAGGTAAAGGTCCCACGTCTTAATAGATATCCTAAACATCCAGTACAGCTGTGAAGATTCTATGGAAAAAAAGAAAAAGAAAAGAAAGGGAAAGCTGTATAGAAAAGCAAGAGTTGAATCAGTTACACCGTACATGCTTGTATATATTAATGTGGTCTAATGGTTATCTATTCTCTCCTCCATGTGTGATTAAATATTAGGAAAATTATAAGTTTGGGATTTTTTTTTTAAAGATTAAATTGGGATTCAGTATACCAAATTACCCAGGGAAGGAATAAAGTATTAATAATAGAACCGTCGGAGGTGGGTGGATTTTAAAATATTCAAAGCACTTTTCTTTCCAAAAGTCTAGTATTGACCGTTGAAGCTCTTCACAGGGATTAAGCTTGGGCTTGACTTCTAAAGCTCTTCATTGGCTTGGGCTTTATTTTGAGGTATTTATTGAATTTATGGTTTAAAAACATGATATTTCCACAACAAATAATAATAATAAAAAAAATACAAGTTAATGTGTGATAGATGAACTTCAAGTTGATATATGTTGGACATTGTTGACCAATTTATGACCTGACAGGGTTGGATTTTTTTTTTTTGGATGTTTAAAATTAATTGATGTAATAAAAAAATAAAATAAATAAGAAAAATATTTTGCTTTGGTCTGAAAAATCAATTAAAATAACAAAAGTATTGGTGTATAATATCAAAATGTATGTATGCTTTAAAAGATTGCATCTCTTTTCATTTTTGAGAGAGAGAGAGAGAGAGAGAGAGAGAGAGGGGTTAGTGAACACTGATTTTTTATTTTATTTTATTTTTTTTGAGGAAAATTTTCCCTGTGCCAAACTGAAATCTTTTCATGTTATAGGGACTAGGTTGCATATGGTTAGGACAAGCAAGTCAAATTATGAACAATTCTTTATTCGCAAGAAGTTTGGACACATGACCATTGAATATTGTTCTCAAATAGTTTCAAATGAGAAGTTCAAGAAGAATGTCCATGTTGCCACTTAGGATGAACTTGAAAGTAAATCCAAAAATGAGGATTCCAATTTAAGGGACCTATATGCTTGTTTTCTAGGATTACAAAACTCTAGTGATGACGAAAAATTATTAAGGCTAACATTTCTACATATGATAAATTGAGTAATCCCTACAATATATTAGAGAATGTTTTTGAAAAGATTTCTTCAAAGTATCTCTCCCTCAAGGAAAAACAACTCCTTAATATCTTTTTTTTAAGGTCAGAAAAGAATATATTATAAATGATCGAAAATATACAAACAGCCCAAAATTGGGAAACAAATACCACACATAGCATCCTACTCCACCTTCGGTATTGCCATTAGTAGAGCATGATGTTAAGGTAACTCAAAAAATCAACTACTGAATTTCAACTTATGCATCGAACAAAACAAAATCTGAGCCTCTTCATTGCATCCCATTCTATATCATTAGCCGAGAACCTTGGAGGAGCATCCCAAATATTTGAAGCTCGAATTGCCGCTGTATGTTTTGCAAGACCATCCGCAACCATATTCACTTCAGGAAAAAAATGATGAATATTCCATTGAATCTCGTT
The DNA here is from genome assembly GCF_013358625.1 of Macadamia integrifolia. Classification (NCBI taxonomy): domain Eukaryota; kingdom Viridiplantae; phylum Streptophyta; class Magnoliopsida; order Proteales; family Proteaceae; genus Macadamia; species Macadamia integrifolia. Next base: position 40,473,954 of record NC_056561.1, on the reverse strand, counting down.
CAGATACTTCACATAAAAGAGCCAATTTTTGTCTGAACACCCAATGAATGTTTCTCTTCTTGATGCACCACGCTACAGCTCTCGAATCACATTCTATCAATTGTAAATAACGCTCTTAAATTGAAAAACTCAAGAAAATTTCTACTTTATCAAATGTAAATGATGATTCTCTCTTAAACATCAATGACACCTTTTGAATCCAAAAACTTGAGTGCATCACTTGAGAAGCTCACAATGGTTTAATCTATAATTTGTTTTCCCATGTTGCATATATGTAAGTTTCATATCAGTCCCTTGCTTAGTTTTATTTGCTTATTTTTTTACTTGGTTTTCTCTTTTTGTAGATTCCAAAAGAAAAGGAGCTTAGTGAAGGGGTTTGCTTGTTTCCATATCTCCAAAAGGAGTCAGGTGATTAGGGAAGTGATACAAGCATTGAAGTTCGTACCTTCTAGGAGCGATTTGACATCGGATTAAGTCTTTTTTCCTTTTGTCTTTGTTAGCCTTCTTTGCTGCTTTCTAGATATGGCTTGTCTCCCAGGATAAGACATTGCTTATATTTTTAACATTTATTTTATTTTAATTTTTTCCCATTTCTGATTATCCATAAAGAAAATGTAGACAGGCGTACTCAATCCACTAGAAATGTATCTCTTACATTAGCACCATTGTCTTCCAGTATTATATTTTTTTGTGTATGGGAAGAAGGGGGATGTGAAATTTCAATGCCACCTTAGGAGTAATCAAAATAGACTCAAGTATAAATGGACACCAAAGAGTACGAAAAAGATGGAGGAGGCTAAAGGTAGTTTAGGTTTTAAACAAGAACCACATTTGTTCAGGAATGGGACGAGTAGAGGGTGGGGTAAGGGGGGGGGGGCAATTGGTAAGTTGCTTCTTAGCAGATTGTAAGATAGTTGAAGGAATCACCCCATGACACAGAGAAGCACTGGCATTAAAGAAAGGGGGGAGGGGGGGGGGGGTTAGGAAGATAGGGGATGGGAGTTGCAAGAGTAGGGCGGGATCGAGGGGTAGGGGAGTTGTTGAGTGAGGGTGGGGGGTAGGGGTGTCAACCAATTGGGCCGAGTTGGTCTCGATCGGTCCTAGTCGGGCATGACCACTTGAAAGCCTTGTAATGTGAACGCTTGTTTGAGTAAATGTACCTAGTTTTGGGGGGCATGATATGGTTTATAATCGGGTCGGTCAGTGTCAGGCTTTAATCGGACTACCTTAACCAGGTTATGGATCTATTTAAGTCTAAACGGACTTTAAACGTGCCTACACTAAAATTCTTTTCCTAAGTGGGTTGAAGATTTAGAAATCTGTGATGCAAATCTTTAATAAATAAGAGAAATGATATGAGAATATGTTTATTAAAAAAAAAAACAAAAAACAAAAATAAAAAAGAAGATATTATGACCGTTACAACTTACAAAACGAAGCTTAATTAAATCAAATCCTATTACAAATAAGAAAGCTTAATTAGTTTCTTATTAGTAGTGGCCAAATAGGAATTTTATGTAACTATTACAAATAAGAAAGCTTAATTAGTTTCTTATTATTAGTGGCCAAATAGGAATTTTATGTAGTATTAAAGGGGGGTTAGACTAGGTCGGGCTACAACGAGTCAGTTCAAGCCAGACGTATAATCGCGTTGTTTCGATTGGGCACCCGAAGGGCTAGCTACCTGCATTGTGAATGCCCGTTTGATAAACGTGTCGGGTTTAGTTCAAACCCAACACGTTTATTATTCGAGCTGGTCCATGTCAAATCGCAAATGTGTCTGGCTCGATCGAGCCTACCAGTACAGACTCATAATTAACACACCTAATGAGGGGGAAGGAGATGTAGAGGGGGAGGGGGAGGGGGAGGGGGGAGAGGGAGGCCGGGGACAAAGATGAATGGGTGATGGTGAGGGTGATAAGGGAAAATTAGAAAAAATATCCTCATTTAAAAAGAAAATGAGTAAATAATAATAATAATAATAATAATAATAATAATAATAATAATAATAATAATAATAATAATTAAAAAAAAAAAAAAAAGGAATAATTTTTTTTACAACAATCAGTTATTCCCAACATTATAATACCCAAACCCAATAAAAAATGGATGTGGAAAGGATGTAAAAGTCTGATGCCCGGCCCATGTTATACCCCAACAGTGCCAATAAAGCAAATGTAGATGGGCCCCTGTATAAGTATACCAATCAACGTCAGCCTTCTTACGTGTATTTTGCTGAGGACCCCAGTCTTTAGTTGAGACAATACTTTTAATCTGTAAAGAACCTGGAATTCCTCTGGAAATTGGAATTATTAGACCACAATCCCTCCCCCCATTTTGAAGCAAGGGATGAAGTGATCCTAATTTTGCTTTATTCCAAGAAGCTTCCTTCTCAAATCACCATGAAACACATGTCTTCTCACCCTTTTAACGGCTATATAAAGAGGGACTACTTGCCCAATTTGGAATCGAACTCACTCGACACATTCTCACAGAGAGAGAGAGAGAGAGAGAGAGAGAGAGAGAGATGGATCATTTGCTGAAGCTGATATGGGAGGAACACCGCATATTCACCGATGAATATGACAAGAAGATGACGGCGACGATCACCGAAGCTCCCAACTGCCAGGTGGTGGAAGTGGAGCCAATTCTGAAATTCGTCAAGGACATCCTCAAGCTCTCCACCACCATCACTGCTGCCAAAGACGGCTCCAGTGCCCCTGTATTTAATTTTTATATAAATTAAAGATGGGAAATTTTTCTTGATTGCTAGCTAGCTTATGTTTTTGTTTGCACTTCCTTACTATATATTTTTAATATCCCTGCCAATAATATATAATAATTTGAATGCGTAGGTCGTCGCGCAAGCCATGGAAAGCTTGAAATTGAAGACCACTAAACCCGATTTCGAATCATTGGCTAAAACCATACACGAGATCTCCTGCAAGGTTTGTTCATTTGAGCACTAATTACTACTAGCTAACAATGGAATTGAAACACTAAAATTGTGTTTGGTATCGTATTCACTTTTAGAATGCATCCTAGGTCAATAATACATTCCAAAAATTTATATCAAATAAAAAAAACAAAAAAATATGATTTACAAAGTATAGTTGTATAGTTGATTCTCATTAACAACGATTTACAGTTGAAATCTTCAAGGAATGGATATCTAGGGGAATCACAAAATTAATATTGAGGAATTAAAGATAGTTTGGATCACCTTATTATTGAATCACATAATAGAGATTTGATTTCTCTTTTAATTGGGAAGTGTCTATCTCCAGCAACATTAGTTGTTCTCAGGGTTTCTAAAGTAAGACAGCTGACTTCCTCCTAAGGAAAGGCCGGTCCTTAACGTGTAGGATTCATTGCTGTTATCCACTCCATGGTCTCTTGAAACTTGTAGTTAAGAAGCAGTCTTTAACAAGCTATCTATCATCATTAAATTTTTTTGTCATCCAACCTCCATAAATATAAATAAATTAATAAATGTTAATGTAATATTATTATTTATTATTTTCATTTGGAATGGTAATTAACCAATGACAGATATCAAGCAAATGCTCCGGAGGAGAAGAAGAAAATAATATAATGACAATACTGATTCAAAAACTGTCGAACTATACTTGGGATGCTAAGATAGTTCTGGTGATGGCCGCCTTTGCCGTCAACTTCGGTGGCTTCTTTTCCTTGATTGGGGCCAAGAACAAACCGAAGCCGCTGGAGACGCTGTGGAGCCTTATCGAGGCCATGGTCAACGAGACGGAGTGTGTCGTTAATTTCAAAAGGTTCCATCCAGAAGAGAATTCCCTCGGGCAATCATCGGTTGTCCAACTCCTCCAAACTGCTGTTTACTTGATTTTCAGGAGTGTCCTCACCTGCGTGCCTCACTTCTTCGGCTTCCTTGTCATGAGTCACGAGTATGTCTCTGTCTTCCATTAGGATTGCTTGCATGGATCAATGAATCTGAATTTCTGTTACAATTCATTACCATTTTTAGGTACACTCCATCGAAAACTGAGGAAGAGGAGCTCTCCAAATTATTGAAGAAACTCAACGACAGTTATGACCAACTTGATCGTCACCGTAAGGAAGTTTGTGAGTGAATAATAAGAAGGAAGGAGGCCTGTTCTGTTTGGGTTGAACTTATGATTTTTTTATGCTGATATATACCATGCAGATGAGAAGAAATTTATGCATTTAAAAAAAAATTCTTATGTCGATATATACTGTGCAGATGAGAAGAAAATAGCCAGAGAATATCAAGAGCTCGTGGAACTCTTCGAAAAGACCCAAACTGACAACATAGAGATTCTCAATAAATTGATTAATCCCAAAGATGGTCTAAAGCCGCTTATCCAAGTCTCCACACAGCTACAGGTTTCTCTCTCTCTCTCTCAATCCCAATTCACCTCACGACCATACTTGCATAGTTTTTACTTATAGGGGGCAAGTTTGGCCCTATCAGCCCTGACCCACCTTGAGTCTGAACAAGATTTGGACTGAGATACCTTGACCTAGAGGACAGGTCAGGGTTGAGCCCAGCCTAGCTCAACACAATCTTGTGTTAAGTTATATTGTAAAATATATGGGCAAGAGAACCATCTCCACTTATGTGGCCAATGTGCCAGGGCACAAATTAATGGAAAGCAGCTTGGAGGCATTTAGGCGATGAATAATGTTGGTTTTCTGCGTCCCCACATAGAGAAATGCAAGTGGGCAGGATTTTTTTTCTCAAAACTATATATATTGATATAATATATAATATATTCGAGAAAGAATGCTACCCATTTGTGCTCGAGAACAGATCAGATTCATGTATGAGAACAACTCTGGTTCGTGGATTTAGAATCAATTTTCTCTCTCTTCATTTAATAGATTTTAAATCCACGGATCAGGAACGTACGAGAACATTCTTGTACGTGAACCACACCTAAAGACACAGAACATTGTGAAATCTAGAGGGGCAAGGTTGGACTAGGGTTTTAATGATATGGATCCCCACAACCAATGGATGGTGTGAGATTATTGCATAGAAGCCCACACCCTAGGGATGATGTGAGATTGTTGGATAGAAGCCCACACCCAATGGATGATGTGAGATTGTTGCACGAGGTTATGATTCAGTAAAGGATCTGGCCCAACTCAACACTCTTTCACCCTCGTTTCTACTGACATATTATGTCATGACACAATTGATAGGTTGACGCTGAAGCGGTGGGGAAGAAAAATGTGTTATTAGTGATATCGACCGAGTTTGACGTGAAGAAAGAAAAGGAAGAGCTCGGGATTCTGATTGATCTATGCAATAATACAAAGCAAGTGTCTGAATACGAACTGGTGTTTCTGCCATTAAGAAAGACGACAGGCTCCAAAGCGGAAGAGTTAAAGAAGATGCTGGATGACAAGAAGATGGTAGATGAGAAAAAGATGAAGTGGCACTTGGTGCACCATGACCACCAGATCAACCGGGGTGCGGTTAAGTATATCAAGGAGGTGTGGCATTTTAACAACAAGCCCATCCTTGTGGTGTTGAACACACAAGGTAAGGTAATCAACCAGAATGCCTTCAACAATATAAGGATCTGTGGAGCCATGGACCTCTCTATAGTCCTAAAGACGGAGGCCCAGCTCTGGGCTGAAGCCACCGCTGCCGCTACCACCTGGGGACCTGAACTCTTGCTTCAAACCATTGATGAAGGAAAAAAAATCCTACAATGGGTAACCATCATAACTTACTAACAGTATCTCTTCTTTTCTTCCTCTTAAGTCACCATACTTATGGGTATTGTTCCTTTAATCTTGACGTAACAGATGAATAAGGATAAAGAACGATACGTTTTCCTGTATGGAGGAGAAGATATCAGTTGGATCATGGAATTCAAGACGGGAATGGAGGAGAAAGCCACCGATATCGATTACGAAATGATCTACATTGGGGCAAGGAACATAACGAAACGAGTGAAGGATAACATCACCTTCATCAAGGAAAAAAAGCTGAGCAATTGCTTGACCGTAGAGGACGTCTCGAAATTCTGGCTCCGGCTAGAGAGCATATGGAACTCCAAGATGCAGGGGATCACCAAGAGCTCTATTGAAGAGGACGAGATAATGAAGGGGATCAAGAGCATGCTCACCTACGATGGCAGCATGGAGAAAGGGTGGGGGATGATCACTAAGGGATCCACCGTCATGGTCAAAGCTGAGGGGAACATAATCTTGACCAGCTTGAAGCAGTCTGATTCGTTGAAGGAATCTTCTACCCTGAAGGGTGGTTTTATGGAGGTAGTTATTGATAACGTGAAAAAACAAGAAAGCGTCTCCAAGAGTCACTGCAATCAAATCATCTTGCCGGTCACGGCCGGCAAGATTCCAGAGGATATGCCCTGTGAGAAGTGTCACAGTACCATGGAGAAGTACGTCTTGTACAAATGCTGTAAAGAATATTAGCTTTTACATCGGAGTCGCCACCATTCCACCGCTACTACCCCTACAACTACGACGGTGGCGACTATATGTGGGAACGGCGAACAGTTCTTCTCTACTACCTCTACTGCTACTTTTACCTGAATTACTTATGTGAGAGAAATCCAACGTGTGCTGTCTGTAATAAGTACATATTTCATAAATAAACAAGGTGGATGATTTCTTACCGAAAAAAGGATGATTTCTATTTCAATTTCATTGGGTGATTTCTATTTCAGAATTTTTTTTGTTTTGTTTTAAATTTTTTATTATTATTATTATTTTTTTTTGAAAAGCATTCTTACATTTTATTTCAGTGACATAGAAATAGAGATGTAAACAGTTTAAATATTAAATCCGATCATTAATCCGATGTGATCGGATTTAATATTTTCTAATTGAATATAGATACCCTTATGCGAATACAGATGCGAATTGAGTTTGGTTTTTCAACTATCCGTTTAGATCTCTAACTTGTGTAACTTGAATCTTCTCCTCCCGTCGAATATGATTCTCACTCTAAATCTATCGTCCGTGAACCTGATTCGGATCCGACTAGTACTTAATACCTACTATTAAACATTTCAATAATAAAATAAGTAGTATTCAATGGTTTTTTTTTGGTAACTTCTACCACTAGTAGTCTAGTAGTATTATGTTTATGATCCAAGATGTTCCATCCTGAAAAAACTTGTCAAGAGGTTCTACGATATGGTATATCAAGTGGGAAATAATTTGGTTGGTATCTGGGTTGCTGCTAAATAGTTGTAACCCTTTACTGACAGTCAAAGAAATTGAATAATCCACTTTCCTTTAGCTAGGGTTCACAAATACCCTCCTAAATTATAGTATTTTTCAAAATACCATTTTAGATTCTATGTCTTTGGCTGCCATCTGCAACCGAGGCAACAACTAAATTTCGTTCTATCAAGTAACCCAAATTTTGCGGATGAATAGATCACAAGGTTCTCTATCTACATGTGGGGTTTCAGATGAAAAAATATGTTCAGTGGTAAAATACTTTTCTAAAATCTAAAGAACTTTAAGAAGGTGTATTGACATAAAACTGGAAGAGCCACCTTGATAAGTTTATTAGGATGCTATAGAATATATAGAAGAAGAAAAAATATATTTAATTTTGATGACCACAATTGGTAACAATGAGTAACCAAATCCAAATTACCTTTACTACAATAGGATTAATTATGATCTTCCTATGAGTTGGAGATTGGGAATGAATGATAAGACTAATTAATTGGCATAAATGATTTCTTACGTGGGAATGAATGATGAACATTGTCATGATGGACCAAGAAAAACCCAAAGATAGTGCACGCAAAAAGACAATACTGCCTCCCACACCAAAGGCTCTAAAGATCTTATTTAACTAAAGTATTAAATGAAACTTTAAGTGAGACCCACCACTCCTTCCTTCGATGAACAAGACAGCACCCCACCGCCCTTTCCTCCTTCCCATGTTCTGCTCCTGCCTCCTGCCTCCTGCCCTCTGCCCTCTGCCCTCTGCCCTCTGCCCTTGCCCTTTCCTTTCCCTGCGACCCCCCGCCCGACCTTGTCCTCTGACCTTAAGAATCTTTGGTATACACTAGAGGAGCATCCATTATGGGTAATAGTAATTTACAGTTTTCTTGCACCACAATCTCAAAGTATTAGAGAAGCAACGAAGTGTTCACTTGGTGCCTTTCAAGAAAAATCTCGTCCATCTACTAAAATGGCCTCAGAATCCTCTCACTTTTAGAGAGAGGAAAGACAAGGGAGAGTGCAAGAGAAGATGCATGCCCGTCACAATTATGGGCATTATCCTTCTTTTTCACCAGTCATTCTGGACGCTTGTCATTTTTGTTTGCCTCACTGATTGTTTGCCGCAAAACTGTCCATCTTCCCTGTTTTGGTCCTAAAGCAAGCTTAATATTAGGGAATTTCGACTCAAGCTAGCTCATCGCTTGATGATGGAAGTCTCCACGGTACAGGGATGCTCCCAAATCTGCAGTCCTTAACAAGATCAATATCCATGGGAAAGTAATAACTTTCAGAAACTCTTAAGTTCCCAAGGTTTGATGTTCCTAAGTCAACACTAAGATGGCGGGTGGATTAGTGGTTCTAAAAATTTCGATATTTGACAATCCAATAACAAAACTTCTACTTTCCAACTTTCAAATTGACTAGAGCAACCCTATAATTATTAGTCACGCAAATAACAATACGTCCACCTCAAACCATAATGCGACTAGGTCTACCAAATAATGTCACACCACTTTACATACCACACACTTTAAATATATGTTAAAAATAAATACGAGACAACATCATATATGAGTTGAAATCGTCTGCAATTCCGATCTCATACAATTCCGTGAAATACCACCTTTAGGGGGTGACATGTGTATTGATACTAATGCAATGGTCCAGATCTGGTACAACTAATAAAACCTTAAATCAATGAAGAGTAATTTAAATCAGATCTGAACTATTGCATTGATATCAATACACGTGTCACCCCCTAAAGGTGGTATTTCACGGAATTGTACGAGATCGAAATTACAGACAATTTTTCCCCATCATATATATGCGGTTCAACCAAAATACCTACATTCATAGAGGAATACTTGTATAAGGTTTCGTATTTCATAATACTCAACTTTCAATCACATCCAATAATTAAAAGAATCCAAACAAACATCTTAACACATGGATTCACACTCCCAGCTGGTCTTCCCAGCCATAAAATGCACACTGGGCATCAGCGGCCGGATAGGACTCATAGGAGTTAATACTCACATAGTTTCATATCTGATGGTCTCAGTGCCAACAAGCGAGCAATGTTAAAAGAAACCTTTATGCCGCATTTGGCCCAAGAGAAGGGAAAATCCCTCTTCCCGTGGGTTATCTTCAAAAGTAATTATCATCAGTCTACTCAAGACCACTGTTAGTTAAAACGGGAACGGAAAAAAAACAGAAACGTACGGTACGGGTTTTAAACGGATAAAAACGATGAACGGTACGATCAAAAAAAGGGTCAAAAAAATAGGGAACGGCAAACGGAAGAAAACGAACGGTACGTAGTATACTCATGCAATTTGAGAGATTATTACTTGTATACATGCATCTAATATTTCAAAAACTCTAGCAGTCCCAAGATAAAATAGCCCAATGGGCTACAAGAAAATGAGATGTTACTAGCTTTAACTTCTCCTTACTCAATGAGCTACAAGAAGATGAGATTTTTTTCTTATAGATAGTATGGAAGTTAAAAATAAAAAACCAAGTACCATATTGTCTTCACTCTTCAGTTTTACTAATAGTTTTTTTTTTTAATTAATTAACTTTTTTAATAAAATTCCTATTTTACCCTTAAAAAACGGATACGCGTTTAAAACGGCTGTTTAAAACGCGTTTAAAATGGCCGTTTAAAACACATTTAAAATGGTCGTTGAAAACGCGTTTAAAACGGATTCTTTTGCCGTTTTTATTTTTTTTTTAGATTGTATAATAACATACGAAAAAACGCATTTTAAACGGCAAAAAAATGAAAACACGATTTAAACGCGCGTTTTAACTAACAGTGTTCAAGACTCGTCATAGACAACTTTACGTACGCTCAAAAGAAAAGGGTTACCATTTTAGTCGGACGTTGGTGAATGTGGGACCTACATTTATTGACAAAATTGTATTTAGGACAAAACTTAACAACTAGAAAGGTCAGATTTGCTCTGCAAGTAACAGAAACTTGGACCGACTTATCATCACTTTTGGTAGAATTCGGAACAGAAGATAGAAAACATGTTGGCCATTAAAAGTTGCAAGTGCGACCAATACTTGTCACAATAAAGCAAAATACAAAAAGGGGGGCAAAACCCAACAACACTGGCCACCTGAGAAGCCGAAAACACAAGATCACCTGTTCAAGGGATCTCAACCAATTTTTAGAGACACTAAGGTAGCAATTCACGGTTACGATCTCCACTTACATTACAGATGTATAAATGAAAAATTGTACATAGGATTGTACAATTATTCACATAATTTCTAATTCACCCTAATCATCTAGGAGATTCACGAAAGCACAGATGAGTGACTCCTTAAACCATGATCAGGACTACGCAAGCAACATAACAATAAGATTTAAAATATTAAAAAAAAAAAGTACCAAGAGCGGCCTGAAAGAGGCTAAGGGGGAGGGGAGATCTGAACCGACTCTTTGGTGAATCCAAATTTCTACAATGTGGGGAATGACATCAAAAGAGATAGGACCCAGATTTGAGAAAATCAACTGGAGGAGAAAAACAACCAATGGAATCACAGATTGATTGACTTGACTTTGAAACGAGATAAAACTCATGACCTCACTCAATTCTGGTCACATGGTCTTTGAATTGAAAATGCATCCCAACTAACCCATCGCCCAGCTCTCTGTCTAGCTAGTGTATGCCCCAAATAGAAAATCAAATTAGAGATTCCATTTAAAAAACTTGATCACAATATTTAGTAACAGTTTAAGCTAGTTCAAATTAGTTGATCATCCAAAAAAAAAAAAGGTTCAAGATATATAGAAACTATCATTCATTCCCAAACGAGAGCAAACTATTGTTACTTAGATATGTCAAATCATCACAAGTATGCTCTAAAAAATTAAAGGAAATAAATCACTATCGCATCAGGTCGTTCCTTTCGTGCGCTGGTTAAGCCGAGGATTGGTTGCTCGAATACCATTGTTACGGTCTTAGAAGAACTCAACTTCATAAATCAGCTTACAAGGTGAGGGGACCTATGACTATATCAACCCACATCAACTCCCATAGGAAACCAATATGAAATCAACCCCCATAAGCTGATATGGGATTGTAACATGGGAAATGGTAGTGTTGCCATCTCTTGATCAACTGTTGGTGTCTGCAATAATCCAATGTTGTGAACGATATCTGTTGAACCTCTTCAAAATCTGTCAATTGTAAAGAGGGAAGAGCTTATCTGATTTGATTTGTTAAGTCTCTCAATACTCAAGTTGTAATGGGATTACTTTGTCCGTGTGCCTCAAATTAACCAGAACCCTCTTCCCTAATATTTCTCTCATGGGTAACTATATGTTGATGTGGTTATTCGGGCCACATCAGCCAACCAGATATCCATAAGGTTAAGATTGCCACATCACTTTTCAAATGCAAAATTTTGATATTGATGCAGGGAACCTACTCTACGTCCAGACACATGACTTGGGTTGTGAAAAGATGCCCTTGCCCCTGTAGCCTACCCCATGTGTCTGGGTGTAGTGCCACGCAAATCGATAGATTCTTTTGCCTGTCCACTTGCATTCTCCCACACCCAGGCACATGGAGCATTTGTCGAGGGTAGGAGTGTCTATTCATAGGACGCTCCACATGTCTGAACATGGAAAACCCAATTCAAGCAAATAGAATTCTTTTTTCCAATGATTTCTTATTGGAATTTTCTTTAATTTAAAAAGAAAAATATTGCTTAATTAGTTTTTAATTAGAGGTAAAACGACTTGTCAAACTGACAATTCAGATGATGAGGAAGGAGAATTAATTTCTTTAATTAAAAGCAACTTGTAATTATTTGAAACCAACAAATGAGACCCTTTGTCTATTACAGTACTGATCTTTTATCTCTTTCATCTATTAATCTCAGTGGGAGCATTTGGGCATAAATCTCCGTACATGATGTATATCTTTAAGAGGTTCCCAATCATCGAATGTACACTACACATCATGCTGTGCCACAGAGAATTCCATGCCTGATTCAGCTGAAAGTAGTAGATTTTTGTCTTTTTTAGTGGGATAAAGAAACCCTAATTTGAACTCTCATCCTATTTGTCTCGTGTTCACACAAACCAAAGGCCAAACAATTCAACCTTCCAGAAAACTTCAGCCGGTGAAAAAAGTTGAGACCTTTCAATATCAATTATTGGCAAATGGCAACAGTTATTATTTAATTTTTAATCAACCTAATTGACCGTATCTTATCATATCTAAGATTTCATATGTAAGATTATGTAACAACTGAATGATACCACTCCACCAAAAGGGCAAAAGAAGGGTGACACCACAAGTCTAACTGGGTAGCTCAATGTTAATGATCCAGCACCTCACGGTTAGGTCATGTGTTCAACTCCTTTGAGTCTCAATCTAAATTAATTTAAAAAAAGAATAGGAAAGTTGTAGGACCCACAGACACTAAACCCTATTTTTATAAAAATAATAATAATTAAACCCCTTCAACTCTCACGGAGTTGATTTTCACATGTATCTCATGGCTAGTCCAGATCAATCCCTACTTATGTGAGGGAATATCCCTTAAATTAGGTTTAGAGGGTGAGGACGATGAAATAACGCTTCCCATCACCCTTGTGAAACGTAAAAAAACACTCTTGTTAATACCTATGTGTTTGCCCGCATTGGTTCATATGTGGTGCAGGCCACACGACCGCAAAATGTTCATTTTCTCACTAAAAAAGAATAATTGAGAATATGAGTAAAAGATCCTACACGTGTCTTCTTACCAATCTTACGTGAAGAGTAGTTGTCCTTCACGTGGCTCGTTCGTCCCTCCCTGACCCCACCCCAACCCACCCCAACCCACCCCACCCCACGTGACGCACGAGACGTACGGAGGGTAGAAAAAAATGTCCTTTAATAGTAAGAGTAACCGCTATAAAAAGAGGGGTTAGTTGCACACATTTGGAATCCAAGTATCGACCACCGACACTATCAGTTGGATACATCGAGAGAGAGTGAGAGAGCGAGAAAAGGTTAGATGGAGCAGTTTATGAAGCTGATGAGAGATGAACACCGTATCTTCACCGACACTGATGATGAGAAGATGCTGACGCCGCTGGAGACCACCCACGCTCACGCCTCCCTGGTGGTCGATGTGCAGCCTCTTCTCGAACTCATCCAGGACATCCTCAACCTCTCCACCACCACCACTATTGCCACCAATATCAGCCCCACTGGCCAACCTGTAAGTAATTTACAGGGACAACTATTATTAGTAATGTACTACTTTATGTACGTACTTAGTAGTTTTATAATAATTTGCATGCATGCATGCGTAGGTCCGCCATGCTATGGAAAGCTTGAAAAATAAGATCTCTTCAGCCGATACTTTCGAAGGATTGGCTCAAGACATCCACAACATCTGCTTCAAGGTTAGTTAACTTGACAGCCACTGACATATGAGGGGGAGGGGGAATTTTGGCGGTCTGGCATAGGAACGCCAAAATACAGGTGGGTACGAAAATATTTCATACCTAACTGAGGCGCAAGTAGCTGAAGCTTTTTACACCCAACTGTGTTGGATCATTTTATATACTAAACGGATAGAGTTATTTATTTATTTATATATTTATATGTTAGAGTAAACACAGGAAAATATAAAAATAAGTAGACAATAGATCTGCACAACACAAAGATTTAATGAGGTTCACACATCAAGGCGGTGTGCTATGTCCTCGGATGAAGAAGAAGATTTTTCACTATATAGAAGAGATATTACATCCAAGCAGTGGCGAGAAAACTCGCCCCGAAACTCAAGCTCAAAACCCCCCCAAATACAATGTTTTTCTCAACAAGACAATAATACATTATGTACTTCAAGCCGCGGGTCGTCCCATCGGGTTGCAATCGATCCAATCGAACCATACTGCTGGGGCATCTTCTTCCATCACAGATCTCAGAAAACTTCTCACTTGAGTCACCACCAAAATATATCGAAGTGAGTCAATCATCAAAACGGATCAATAATTCGAGACAAACTTAACATTATATATTATTAATTTTCATTCCGAATTAATTAATGGCAGATATCGTGCCGATGCACTGGAGAAGGAGAAGGAGAAGGGGATGAGAATACGATGTCGGCACTGATCAAATTGTTGTCGAAATACTCGTGGGATGCGAAGCTAATTCTGATCCTAGCAGCCTTTGCGGTCACCTACGGTGGCTTCTTCCACTTCCTTGGGGTAGTGGGGGTGGATAAATGGAAGTCCCTAGAGAAGCTGAGGAGCATTATGGAGGCCATGGTTAAGGTCACCGTCAATTTAATCAAAGCTCGCACTCTGCTGCCACCTGCTTCCTCCCTTGACCAATCGATTGTCCAAACTGCTGTTTACTGGACCATCAGGAGTGTCGTCGCCTGCATGCCCCACATCTTTGGCTTCCTTGCCTTTGGTCAAGAGTAATATCTCATATGTTCCTCTCTCGTCTTTATATATTGTCCATTCCCTTCTTTTGCTCTAATCATTTTTTTTTTTTTTTGAAAAAAAAACATTTTAGGTATACGCCATCGGAAAGTGAGGACAAGGAACTCAAAAAATTAAGGGAAAATGTCAAATCCATTGATCGCGAAATTAAAGCTGAACTTGATGGTTACGATGAATACATTGGTGAGTGAATAATTAATGAGAGGAAAAGAAAAACTCTGTTCCGCAAGTTTGAATCTACTGTGGTACATGTGAACGTCTAACACCTAATTCATTTCTTATCATTACAAGGTTGAAGAGAGATTTATTTGAAAACAAAAGAGATATGTGTTGGATGTTACATGTACAAACGATGGATCCAAATTCCTATTCAAATTAATTTTTTTAATTTTTTAAATTTACTTACGTTGATACCGTGGTGGTACTACTGCAGAAAGGAATAAGAGATTTGAGTACGTTCAAAAGATTGACCTATGTTTCAACATGATCCACACTGACAATATAAAGATTGTCAACTTATTGCTTTGCGCCGAAGGTGGTCTAAAGCCGCTTTTCCAAGTCTCCACACCCCAGCAACGGGTTCTCTCTCTCTCTCTCTCTCTCCATCTCCCACGCTGCATGCATGCATGGTTTGAGTTTTAATTAATCAATATCAATTATAATTAAAGACTTACTTATCTCTCTAACTATGCTTGCTTCTCACAATAAATAGGTTGGCGTTGAAGTGCTGAAGAATAAAAATGTGTCACTACTGGTATTGAGGGAGTTGGACTTCTACCAAGAAGAGATCGGGATTCTGGTTGAGATGCACAAGAACACAAAGCAAGTGTCTAAGTACGAATTGGTGTGTTTCCCAGTAGGGAAGACATCACAATCCAAAAAGGAAGATTTTGAGACCATGCTGAGCTTGAAGAAGATGCCTTGGTACTTGGTGCACCATGACCACCCCATCAACCTTGGCGTTATTGAGTACTTTGAGAATAAGTGGAACTTCATCAACAAGCCCATCCTGGTGGTATTGGACCCACAGGGCAGGCTTATCAGCCAGAATGCCTTCCCCAATATAAGGGTCCGGGGAGGGATTGATCTCCCTTTCACTGAGCTCTGGAGTAAAGCCACTTGGGGACTTCAACTCTTGCTTCACACCATTGAAGAAGGCAATAACATCCTCCAATGGGTAAAAACACCATCATAAGTCATAACTAACTAACTAATTAATCCACTCTGTTACAGTACTTATAGGCCTTATTATATTAATCTTTGACTAAACAGATAAAGGAAGAACGATTCATTTGCCTGTATGGAGGAGAAGACTCCAAGTGGATCGAGGATTTCACGAAGATGGCACAAAGGGTGACAAAGAAAGCTAATATCCAATTCGAGATGGTGTACATGGGGGCGAGAAACCAAACGAAGCGAATGAAGCAAAACTTCACCTTTATCAAGCATAACAACCTAAGCAATTGCTGGCCAGAGCTTGTTTCCAAATTTTGGGTCAGGTTGGAAAGCATTTGGAACTCCAGGATGCAGGTGATTCCCATGAACACCTTCGAGGGGGATGACATAATGAAGGGGATCAAGACCATGCTTACCTACGATGGCAGCGACAAAGGGTGGGCCCTGATCAGTAAGGGATCCAAGATCATGGTCAAAGCCGAGGGGGACATAATCTTGGAGTGCTTCAAACAGTACGATGAGGGGTTTGTACCCCCTGGGCTGAAGGATTTTATGGAGATGGTCATTCATTACGTGAAAAATCAGGACACCAAGCTTCACTGCAATCGTCTCATTCTGCCTGTCACAGTCGGCAAGATTCCGGAGGAGATGACCGGTGAGATTTGTCACTGCACTATGGAGAAGTCCATCATGTACCGTTGTTGTAATGATTAGTTCCCTTCAGACAATGACTATATGCGACAACGGTGGACAGTTCTTCCCTAATAGTAGTTTGAATAAGTGATAGCTCAAACATCAAGAAACATGAATAAAGAGACAATAGATTCGAACGACAGAGATTTAACGAGGTTCACACACCAGGGTGGTGTGCTACGTCTTCGGGCGAAGAAGAAGATGATTCACTATACAGAAGAAAGATTTACACCCTAGCAGCGGCGAGGAAAAACTCACCCTGAAACCCTAGCTGCGTGAAAACCCTAGAATACAATGACTTTATCAACAAGCAACAGTACATTATATATATAT
Source organism: Macadamia integrifolia (assembly GCF_013358625.1). NCBI lineage: Eukaryota > Viridiplantae > Streptophyta > Magnoliopsida > Proteales > Proteaceae > Macadamia > Macadamia integrifolia. The sequence goes on along the minus strand of NC_056561.1, from coordinate 40,457,048 downwards.
ATATATATATATACTCCAAATCGTGGTTCGACCCTCTGCTTCCATCACAGATCTCAGAAAATTTTCCATTCGGGTCGCCACCAAAATATGTCGAATCGGGTCAATCTTCAAAACGGGTCAAGAATTCGAGACAAACTTAACAATAAGTTTGAACTATTTCTCTTGTTTTTCTCCTTTTTATTACGTACCTCATGTCGAGTCAGTACTTGAATTACTTGTGTGAGCCAAATTCGAAGTGTGATGTAATGATTACCAGTTGATATTTCAATAATAAATAAGTAATATTTAGTAGTAATATTATTATGTTTATGATAATATGAGAGCGGTGAATCTTTACGTAAGTGAATGTACTTGAACATCCCTGAAGCACTCTGATAATAGAGATGGTATATTTATTTCCTACAAATTTTAATTCCAAAAAACTTCACTTTCGACATAAAAAATGATAAATTTTATTATATAAATAGCTTATATTGTTCATGTACCCTAAGATCAACAAGTCTGGATCACCGGCCCATATGGTCATCTGTCCACCCTATCTACCACTCTCCATCCTCCCACTAACACTATGAGAAGGTGTGCCACATTCATGATCAACTAATCAAGTGGGTCTTCCAATTTTTTTTTCTGTGTCTGAAAAAATTATTATATTTTTTACAAACAAATTGCCAACAATCCTTTCCTTTTCTTTTTGGTTTCTCAGAGTATTCAAGTTCATCGTGACCTTTTTGGTTTGAGATTTTAGGTGAAATAATAGTAAATATGGTCATTTATACATTGATGCTATCTTTCCCTAACAATTCAAGGTTTTAAGTGAAATAGTAAAAACATTGTATGTATCAGAGTAAGGAGATGAAATTAATATTCAACTCTTGGTGAATATCTGATATGTATAGGCTACAAAGTAAGAAAAATTATCCTAACAAAACAACCCGCACAGAGTAACCACACACTTCAGTGGAAATTAATCAATTCGTCTTCCTTCTTAGCCAAACCCCTTCAACGGCTTTGACTTGACCCCAATGATGGTCATCATTTAGAGTTTTTATGATTGCGAGAATAAATTATTGACTGAGTTTTCCTTAAGCCATAGTGGAGTGATGACCTTTAGCAAAAGTGGTGGAGTGATGGCCGTCATTGCACTTGAATGGGCAGAAGGGAGACAATGAAGGGCATTTTAGAGTAACTTGAGTAAAGATGGTAGATTTGTGGACCAACGCTTCATCGTGGGTAAAAGGATATTATCCATAAATTATAAGTAGTATAGTATATTCTATGTCTATTTATATATTTCTTTACCCAATCCCCATCTTTTTCTCAATTGAGATGATAAATTTCATTTTATCTTTATGAAAAAAGTCTAGGTATGCTTCCGGCCGGTATATCCAAATTTATGTCTAATCTCTCTTCTCCTCCCTTTGGAGAAATCTCTTTTGGCTCTCCTATCCTAGTCCTCCCACTGATTGAATCGCTAGCTCCAGAAAATCTGATGTCATACCTAAATTTCTCCCATTCTTTATATACACAATATGAGCACATCAATAGGAGATAAGTTATCCAAGGTATTCTATCCAGAAAAACTTGTCACGATGACCCGTTTAGAAAATAAAATATAAACACGTAGTACATAAATATATCTGTATTTCAGATGGATTTTTCTTTCCCTTTTTATGTGTCAACGCTTCAAATCCTTTAACCCATCTTATTTCTTTAAGATCTCTCTCTCTCTCTCTCTCTCTCTCTCTCTCTCTCTATATATATATATATATATATTATATAAATAAAGAAAAAAATACAGTCCCATCCCTTGTAGTTTGCCTTAATACAATTTTTCTCTACGTACTTTTAAAAATACCACTCTCTGCTTCTATCAATCATACCCTTTTCGTTGGATAACCTAGTTAAGAAATGACATCAGCCTTAATATATTAGATTTAATATCAAAAGATAAAATATTTACAATATAAGGAAAGGGAGTGGTATTTTTAATAGTAAAAAATAAAAAAGTACTATTTAAAAAAAGGGTACCTGATTATATGGCCCCTCTGTCAATTTGGACCCAATGGGAACATGTGCCCTTGCATCTAATAGTTTGGAAGAAAAGGGGTGGGTGGGGGGGGGGTGTGGATCGTCATTTCATCAATCCTTTGTTGAACCTGGGCATTGGAGCATGGATTTAGGTATCAACATTGGTATCTGTCAATACCAATCTGGATAGTGTATCGGTCACTTTTACCTTTGTTTTTCAAAAGAAAAAAAAGGCATTTACTATTTTATCCTTGAAACGATGGGATACTCAATCCAGATTAGTCAAGTATCAATATCGATCTCAACTGATATCAATACGATACGATACCAATACTTGAAACCATGCATTGGAGTGCAGACCGGATAGTGTTCTCTACTGTTAAAAGTAAAAAAAAAAAAAAAAAGAAAGAAAAAAAAATTACAGCAATCAGTTGTTGCAATCTTAAAAATCACCCAAACCCAATAAAAATTGGTTGTGGAGAGAAAGGCAAAGTCAGACCCGGGCCAAGTTAAACCCCGACAGTGCCAGCAAAGCAAATTAGTTGGGCCCTACAAATACATATGTTTATGAACGTCAGCGCACTTATGTAAGGTCACGTGACCGGAACAATAAACATTGGACCTGATGCCAATTTGGATTATAGGGGTGAGAGTTCACAACTTAGCCAAGTCCCCTTCAGACTGTTGAGAACATGGATTTACGTAAGGGTATTGAATAGGTATTTTATTGGTATGAATTAAGACCGTTAGATCAAACAATAAGAAATACGAAAATAAATAAACAAAAGATTCACATGATACAGAGATTTAATGAGGTGCATACCAGGGTGGTGTGTTACATCATCGGGCGAAGAAGAAAATGTTTCACTATGCAGAAGAGAAATTACACCAAAACAGCGGAGAGAAAACTCATCATGAAACCCTATCTCGATAAACCCCCAAAATATAATGATTTTCTCAACAAGACAACAGTATATTATAAACTCCAAGTAACGGGTCGACCCATCGGGTCATAGTCGATCCGGTCGAACCATACCGTGGGGGGCCCTGCACCCCATATAAGATCATTGATGGGCTCCGGGCTTGGGCCTATCGCTCCAACCCCTCTGCTTCCATCACAGATATTAGAAAACTTCCTATTCGAGTCGCCACCAAATATGTTGGAGCGAGTCAATCGTCAAAACGGATCAAGAATTCGAGATAAACTTAACAAAGACCAATACTGATAACTGACTGATTCAGAATTGAGCATCGTATCGATATCGAGGATAAAATCATACAAAAAATCTAATTTGTGAAGCTCAAGGGTGCGAATGCTATCAAATTGTCGTAGTCTTTATGCATGAGAAAAATTTTGGTTGTCACATGATTGCAGCATAACTATAATTTAGGTTGACACCCAAAGAAATGGAATAATTTTTTTTATTAAAATTAGTATATTTTTTTGGAAAAACTACACCTCTTTTTTCTTTAGTTTGCCGGAATTACATGTGGGTCCTAGGGTTTGAACGATTTATGTTCCCCTCCTCTATCATTGACGTGTGAACATGCTGCTAATTTTATACAGTAAAAGATCGTATTACCCTTTTAATAGGAAAGTCTTAATATAAGATGATCATTACACCCTTTTATAGTCTCCTATACCCAAAACACTCAAATCACTTCCCTAACATATAACTGTTGGAGGAGGTGGGTTTCACACTGACCGAGTACTTGCTCTGCCGAGAATCTCTTGGAGACGTCCTTTGAAAGCATCTTCTGTAGAATCCCCATATAAAGGAGGGATTCCGGACAACGTTATGTACAAAACAACTCCCGCACTCCAAACGTCTACCTTCTCAGTGTAATCCCTTCCAAAAAGCACCTCAGGAGCAACATGGTAGCCCGTCGTGAAAGATCTCAGCAGATCCAAAATCAGCCAGCTTTAGTTGGTTTCGACTGTCAAAGAGTATGTTATTTGGCTTAATGTCACGGTGAGCAACGCCCCTCTGCGTGGCAATGAGTGATCGCCTCCATCAAAGGTAACATAATAGTAGCAGCTTTGACATCAGAGAATGTGCGCTTGGAGACACGATAGAAGAGGTCGGAAGAATCGCAGAGCTCCATAACGATGTCAAGATACGCATCGTCCTCGAAAACATTGGCGATTTGAACGACATTAGGGTTGCAACTTGACTTGAAGAAGAAAGTGAAAGAGGATTTCCCTCTTTTCCACATTTTAAGTGAAGGGTGTTTTAGTCTTTTTACTTTATTATGAGGGCATTTTTGGTATAAAAATGGTGGCTTCACCGGCTAACATTTTCAAATTCAAATTAACGGATTGGATTTAAGTGTAATAATCTTTCAAACTATAGGGGAGGGGAGCCGTAAATTGATCAAATCCTTAGACCCACATGTAATTTCGGTAAACTAGAGGCTAAGGAGATGCAACATATATATATATATATGTTTTTTTTTTTTTTCATGATGACAGCCAAAAGCATTACAATTTTGATCCTTCTTGGTTTTTTATTTTTTTCTTCTTGCAAATAAAAAAGGGTGATATCCTTGATTGTGTTGATTTCTGCGAGCAATCTACTTTGTGACATTCATTGCTTAAGGATTACAAAATCCAGATATGCCATTATAAATATCCTATCCTAACATGCCACATCAAGAGGTATGTTCTAAAAATTATCATCATGTGCAGCCTAAATTTTCAAAATAGAGAGAGAAAAAAAAAAAAAGGGACAAGGGCAGCGTGATAATCTTTTGCCCTTTCTTTATTTTACCTTCTTCACATGTCGGTAAGTCACATTGACTTTACGGATTTGGAAAGGAGATTGGATCCGCTCCTTGTACGAGTCAGCGTACAATACCTATCCTATTTTCTGTCATTACAAAAATAACGAGGGCTATATTTGAGAACAAAAATGACAAGTGTTGGACGATCATTCGTATGATCAAGTGATCGTACGAACAACTGATCCGTTTTCTTTGAAAAGCATTGCAAATCTGTGGAAGCCAGCTAACAAATTGGTCGGAGGATTTGTCTTTATCCGGTTCAAATTGGTTTGATTTATTTATCAATTTTTAAATTCCAAGGATTAATTACGGGCAATTTGGGTATCAGATTTTGACGTGATAACGTGAGGATTAAGTTCATTCCTAGCCCAAAAGTAGAAATACGAAACAAAATATTTTACCATGATCTAAGAGGGAGAGGAATCGACGACCATTCTCTTGGTCATTCCAGCATCATTGGCTAGTACTAAAAAAAAACAGCTGTCATATATTAACACGTCATCACCTGCCAAGATAGGCCAAAAATTACTGAGTGGGATCGGTTTTGGATCGGATGCTAGTTTGAACTCTTGGCACACCTTGCAGCTCATCCAAGTGTCTGATTTTTACACATCAGGTATTTCCAAATATTATCCAATCATACAAAAATTGCGCCTCAAAGTCTGGCCAAGGATATCAACGACCTCTGCTACCACGAATTCATGCATAGTGGGTTCAGGTTAAGATAACTAGGGTTTACTGGGGTATCTACCTCTTGTGGTAGCAGAGGTTGCCCGGCGAGGTATCTCTCTCTCTTTCTATCAATCAACCTCTCTCGATCATGGATGGATGACTTGGATGAGGTTGACATGAATTGAGATTTGAAAGGAACTGAACTCCTTGTCTGATAGAAATGAGATGATACCGAGTTAGGCCTGTCCTGTGAAACAGAACTCACTACTTTCGTGGCGAGATACACATACCCATCTTTATCTCTCTTGCTAGACCTCTGAATCCCTAATTTCCAAATACTAATCTCTGTTCTCATTAGTAACGTATATAGTAACTCCCATATATGAATCAAGACGGTAGCGCAGTTGGTGAGCAACGAACTTGGTACAAACTGTAAACGTAGATGTCCTATGTTCAACTCGCACTAGACACACCTTGGGCTACTCTCACATGTCGACACAGGGCTGCACCAAGGGAATCCCAGTGAGATTTGGCTTCTCTACAATCTTTTTGGTGTTCTGCATGTCTATCAACTTCCCTGTGGCTTCATTCCACCTGACCACTCAATCACCCATGTGCCACATGTTGACATAGGGCTGTACGAGAGGGTGTCCTAGACACCCTGCGTTGTAGAGGTGCCAAATCCTATATTCCTTTGGTGCAATTATTAGAAATGGACTGCATATCTATTATGGTTTTAGTAATCAGTATCAGACAGCAAAATCTGTATCAGCATTGATAGAGATCAATATTTATTCCCATCAATCTTTTATAGACTTACAATACATACCAAGGGTAAAAAAAAAAGGTTAAAAACAAAAAATAAAGGCAAATCTATCCAATGTGGATCGATTTCGGGCTTGGCCGATACAGATTACTAAATCCATGTTGTCTAGAGAACTTTCCCATAGACAGTACGATTCCTTCTTTAAAATCCCTGGAGGGCCTAGGACCATTAGTTATTCTATCCATTGTGTAAAATAAATGGAAAAAAAAAAATGAACCAAACCTTATCTGTATCGTTTGGTATCAGCCAAACCGATACTTAAAAAGTGACTTGGTCCAAATGAACCATTATGATCTGTGAATGAATTACAAGCCCTATTTTTATTTTTCTATGGGTGGATTCAATACCTTGGACACTGGCATGCAATTTCTTCTTGAAGAGTAGGTGTCAAGAGATTAATAGATCAACTTCTATTACATGGATGTGTAAGTGTGACAAAAATCCTGAAATTATAATGAAAACGCGGACCCAGCCAAAATTCTAGGTGACTTCTTCAAAAGCTGGGTCTTCCATATATGCCTTCGTTTTCACTGTGTCTACCCCATTTCTGATCTATTTGGCTAATTCACATTGGAGAAAAAAAAAAAATTCAAATTTTCGTGTGAACAAAAATGAAAGATAGGCTGTTCAGACCACAGTTCAAGGTATCAGTATCAATCCATAATTATTGGCATTGTTGGCATTCAATTTCAATAACTGTCCGAGTTAATAGTAGTGTATCGAATTCGTCCTGAGTGCAAAATGGTTCAAAAATTGACATTTAAGAAAAAAGAGAGGCAAAGTCTTGCCATGGCCATGTAAATTTTGTTATCGACCCAAGATTAAAGGTAGAATCCTCTTGGTGGTAGCTAGGTTTCTTAATAACCTTGACAATTGCCTAAGGCTACCAACTCATGAATATTTCTCTCACCCCATCCAAGGGGTGTGGGGGTGAGGTCATGGTCCAGGAGAGGATTGGGTCTCAACTAATACACCTACCTCTTTCTGTTGTTGGTGTATATCACCCATCAAGAGTTAATGCTCACATAGTTCTGTATCTCGTGGTCCTGATGAGGGAAAATATTTTCGTGCAGCGGGGAGGATGAAATTTCCTGTTGTTTGTAATCGCATGACTAAAATGGAATAATCCCCTTCCCCTATGAAGTTTGTAAAAACCCCAAAGGTTTTAGTATTTCTAAAATACAACTATTAATCGGAGTGGGATTCCATTTTAGTGCCTGCAATTATGGTATAAGGAAATTTCCTACTGCCCAGATAGCAGGAAGTTCTATCTTCCCATGAGTGTCAAGAAGTGAGCATGTATAATGCTGCATTGGGCTAGGGCAAGGAAAAACCCCTTTTTCCGCGGTTGTCACTCAGCTTTTTCCTCTAGTGGGTGTCTCATCAATGTTAATGGTTACATGTTGTTAAGTAAGTGGAAAGGAAAGGCGTTATGAAGGGGTAGTGCTATCCAAGGGTCATCTTCTTGAACGAATTAAAGCTGAGATAAGGGAATCTAGTAGTAATTATGAGGTTCGTGTTAAAAGCCAGACAAACTTATTAATCAGTCAGAGATTGGGACTGAAAACTTCGGCACCATGTGATGGAAGAATCCTAGAAGTGCACTGGTGTAAGCCTTGCAGGGAGTGGATGAAGTTAAACATTGATGGTTGTTCAATGGGGAATCCAAGGCGCTCAAGGGCAGGAGGTATTTTTCGAGATAGCACAGGAAGATCCATGGGCACTTTTAATATTTTTCTTGGGATCCATACCAATTACTATGCTGAGTTCTAGGTGCTTATTGAAGGCATTAAAATGGCACGTTATCTGACCTAAGACTCCCTATGGATTGAAACAGATTCACTAGCGGTAGTGATCATGATTCAAGCAAATATGGTGCCATGGTATGTTATGCAGGAATGGATGGCTTTACATATATATCTTAGTGCAAGGAGATGGAAAATAACACATTGTTATAGAGAGGCAAATCCAATTGCTAACTATCTAGCTAAGGAGGCTGCTAAAACTAGAATGACATGCTTTAACTCCATGTTCCCTACTCATATTAGAAAGGAAATTGAACATGATGTTGTAGGTAGACCAAGATATAGATTTAACTAGTTCCATCTTCTCTGTTGATGGCAATGCCGAAGGTGGAGGAGTGGGATTAGTGGTCGATCTCTGCAATCTATGTGGAGATTTCCCTGCTATGGCTAGATGGAATACCCATTTTTTTATTTTTAATAAAGTCTGAGAATGTCTAGCAAAAAAAAAAGTAAGTGAAAAGGAAGAAAGAAAATTCAGAAGAAGAGATTTCAGTGTGTGGAGACTGGGAGAGAAAATAAGAAAAATAACGAATTTTGGCTAATTAGGAGGATGTCAACCGCTATTTTTCAAGAGAGAAAATATAGGAATCTCTCAAGAGTGATTATAGGGATTAAAGTCTGTCGTTGAGAATCAATCTAAGAATAATATTCCCTTTCCATTTCATATTAGGGAGCATCTTGCACACGATGCAGCGACAAGACCTCGTTATAGATTTTACTAAGGGCGTTTAGGTTCTCTTGTTGATGACCATGCTGGAGGTGGAGGGCTTAAATTTGCTCAGTTTTTCTTCTTGTGCTGATGTAACTGATTTTCTTTTTTTCTTCATCTTAATAAAATTCTCGGATCTTTTAGCAAAAAAATTCACTCATTCAAGGAAGAAGCGACATAGATAACATTCTCCTTTCCAGCAACTTAATTATGCCAAGTTTTACTACTAAGTTGGACATTCAAAAGGCCTCCCACTCTCTTCAGTGGAGCTTCCTATTCACCTTTTTCCATTGGGTCAACTTCTCTCGTACCTTCATATGTTGGAAGGCAGTCTAATAAGTTTTGGGCTAACTTTAGCTCCTGTCAAGAGCAATTAAGAATAGACATGGGGATAGAGGACATCCTTGACGGGAGCTAAAGTTACCTCCAAGATATGAAAGTAGGAGAGAAGTTGAGCCAATGGAACAAGGTGAATAAGAAGCTCCACTGAAGAAAGTCAAAGGTCTTTTGAATGTCCAACCTAGCAATAAAACTTGGCATAATTAAGCTGTTGGAAAGGAGAATGTTATCTATGTCGATTCTTCCTTAAATGAGTGTGGAGTTTTTCGCTAAAAGATCCTAGAATTTTATTAAGAAGAAGAAAAAAAGAAAATCAGTTACATCAGCACAAGAAGAAAAATCGTGCAAATTTAGGCCCTCCACCTCCGGCATGACCATCAGCAAGAGAACCTAAATGCCCTTAACAAAATCTATAACGAGGTCTTGTATGCAAGATCCTTCTTAATAAAGGAATATTATTCTTGGATTGATTCTCAACAAGTGACTTTAATCGGTTAGCCATAAAGAAATAGTTTCTCCAATTGATATTATCAAATTCACCAAAAAATAATTGATATTATCTTTAAAAAAAAATAAAAAAGGCTTTATCAACTTAAATTGTAAACTACACCTCTCATATTAATTAATTATTATATTAATTTATAGGAATAAGAACGCAATCTTCCTCACCGGGATCTACCTCAACCGTCAATGGCTGGACGGGCAAGTCCAAAACAATCCTTGTTGGAAAAAAAAAAAATAAGAATCCCGAAGTTTTCCCAGATGATTTTTCATAATAAATTCCCACAGCTCTTTCGGTAGTGTGTGCCCCACCAGTGTTAATGCTCCCCGTGTATCTCGTGTAATCCGGACTCTATAAAGCGGGGCTCTTTCCTTTGCCCACTTTGCACCTTCTTCTCCTCCTTCTCCTTCTTGTATACACTAAGAAGATGGAGCAGTCGCTGAAGCAGACGGTTGATGGGAACCGCATGAAGACCAATAACGACGACGAGATGATAATGGTGATCCAGAAGACCCACTCTCCTGACGGCAAGTATTTCGAGCTCGAGCTTCTTCTCCAACTCGTCAAGAAAATGCTCACAGCCACAGCTAACGTACGTAATAGATACACTAGTCGTTGTAGTCTTTTGATTTTACTGCATGCTACCAGTTATTGCAAGCAATTTATCATTTCATTGGGTTTTAAATTTGCTTAGCAGCCAGAAAATGAAAGCATGGACGAGAAGGCCTTACAGGAAGCTCTCGGCATGCCTGAAGCATTGGCCGCCACCATACATAAGATCTCCTGCGAGGTTTGAGCTCTCTCTCTCTCTCTCTCTCTCTCTCTATAAAGAAATGACTTAAGATTTTCTAAGTAAACCTACATTTTATAATAATAATAATAATAATAAATAAATAAATATATATATATATATATATATTTATATGTTCTTAGACCTAAAAATTTCGTTGTTGTCTAGGTTGCAGCTAGGGGTGAAACAGGGTTGGGTTGGGTCGGGTTTCTTAAAACCCTAACCTAATCTTAGGTCCTCAAAATTCAACCTAGGCCCAACCTGACCTTGTCGGGTTCATGTTCAGGCCCAACCGTAATTGACCCTATCAGGGCCAGGTTGAGTCGGGCTAGGTTGGGTTGGATTGATCTTGGCTTCTGCAATGGTTGAAGCCCTAATTCTAGTATAAAAATTCAAGATTAAATTTCAAGCCGGGTTGGGTCGGGTTGAGGCCTCAACCCTAGCCCGACCCAACCCTGACTTAGGATTGGGGTTTTTCAATCCTAACTTGCCCTCAGAGTCAAAAGACTTGGCCCAAGCCCTATTCGGGCTCAGGGCAGGTCAAAACGGGTTAGGGTTATCTAGGACCAAAGTTTCACCCCTAGTTGCAGTTAAGTAGCTGCCACCTTTTACCTATTGACAACATTATTATTATTATTACGCCCCCTCACCTATAGTTTACTGAAATTACATATGAATCCAAGGGTTTGAAGGAATTACGGCCCCTTCTCCTGGCATTAACGGTGTGAGTATGCTATTAATTTTAAACAGTAAAAGACCGTATTACCCTTTAGTGGAAAAGAATCTCATCTGTATGTACCCTCTGATTCTCATCTCTTTCCCTACGTTCGTTAACCTCCTCCTCTTGATCCGATAGTCACCTCCACCGCCGCTATTGCCGCCGTGGTACCTCTCTCTCTCCACATAACCTCGCTAAAAGGGAGTCGGTAGAAATCAAGAGATTCGGAGAAGTTGAATACTTGAAAGGAGACCAAAAGCTATTAAAAACACTTTATTTTATTATAATTTGGATCAAACTGTTTTTCCTGAAGATGGGCAAACGGAGATGAAAGCACCCAATGAATCTGTGCTAACAAGTCTCTTCATGACTGAAAGGAATTGAAGAATTTTAAACAAAACGTATTATATCAGGGCCTTAATTTTTTTCTTTTGTCCACTTCGCTTTCAGTTTCTGAAGCTCAAAGGAGTTCTGAAAGAAGCTCTCTTTCAGTTAGAAGCTATGGAGAAAGAACCACTCCCATGCCTTAAACAAGAGTTGGATGGCCAAAAGTTTGTAGAAACTAAGGCTTTAAACAACAAGTGATCCCTCTCAGCTTGCCTATATATTTTACTTCTTAGTATTTCTCCTTCTGAACCCATCAAAACCAGAAAGAAAGAACAGAAGAAGGGACCCTGAGAACCAGTACACAAGAAGCAAGCAAGCCAGCCAGCTTGAGCAAAAACCCAAACAAGAAAAATTATGAAAACCTCTCTCTCTCTCTCTCAACCTCGTCGTTAATCAATCTCATCCAAGGCAAAGCAAACTTTAAGGGTTAAGTCTTTGATTTTTCAATCTCGAGAGAGAAACGGTGAGAGGGGAGACAGAAACAGATGATATACAGAAAAGAGAGCAGACATTTTTTTTTTTTCTTTCTCTGAATTAAAACGGACTGTGACTAAAGAGGAATTGAGGTCAATTCCTTGAAGATGCACAGAAAACCGATCATAGACACAGTAAAAAATCAAATAAATTTTTTGGATTTTTTTTAAGGTTTTGCTAAGGAACAGGAAGAATGGTTCTTGGTGAACTTTGATTTTTGTCATGTGTGTTTGTAATCTAAGGATGTTTTATCGTAGCGGTGAAGAAAGAAGAGGAAAAAGATATTAAGGTATATATGTAAGTTCATCGATATATAAGGGTATTTTCGGTATAAGAAGGTATGATATTAGGTGATGTCACCAATTACTAGTTCTAACGTAACTGGATTAACAGATTGGACCTAATTGTAAGAATTTGAGAAAGTGCATGGGAAGGGGTAGGGGTGCAACAAGGCCGGGTTGGGCTGGGCTTCATAAAACCCTAGCCCAATCCTGAGTCCCCTTAACTAGGCCCAAAGCCGCCCTGAACCTGACTCATGGCCGCAAAACTTCAACTCATGCCCAACCCTTCAGGGTTCAGCCCAACCCTTATAGGCCTGATTGGCCTTGATTTTTCAGGGTTGGGCCAGAGTGACCCTGATTGACCATTACCCTAACCCTAACCTTGGTTTATCATCAAGGGGTAGGAGTGACCTCGATTGACCTTGACCCTGACCGTGGTTTGCCATTAAGGGCCGGGTATACTCTTATATTTTTTATATAAAAAGTAAGAGAGATTTTTTTTTTTTTTGGTAAAAAAAAGCAAGAGAGATCGGTGAGAAGATATACTAGGGGTTTTGAGGTGTCAATGACTCAATGTCAAACAATATCTTAAATTAGGTTAATATCAACGTTAATATCAGGCTCACAACCAGAGTCCACATCAGGAGCAAAGCCCAAGGCCGGGTCAAGCCAAAACTAGGGCCAAAAGTCAGGGTAAAAAAATCAGGGTCAGGTTCAAGGTCAAATACATCAACCCTTACCCACCCTGACCTTGACTCTGGGTTAAAAATTTCAGGGTCAGGCCAGCCCTCATGGCAAAAAATTTTAGGTCAATATTTGTTCAGAATCAGGGCAAACTAAGGACAGGTTCGAGCACTCAGGACGAAACTTGCACCCTTAGGTAGGAGGCACAATTCCTTTAAATCCTTGGTTCACATGTAATTTCAGTAAACTATAGGGGAGGGGAGGGGACGTAATTTTTCATTATTATTATTGTTTTTAATGGTAATTAATGGCAGTTATGCTGCAATTGCTCGGGACGGGATGAGCTGTCGACAACGTCAGAACTGTTCAAAAAGATGTCGAGTTACTCCTGGGACACTAAGGTGGTTCTGGCTTTGGCCGCCTTTGCCCTCTTCTATGGGGAGTTGAACCTGGTGGCGGTGACCTTCTCGGATCACCCCATTGCCAAAGCCATAAAGCTGCTGAAGCAATTCCCACAAGAATCGAGACTCTTTCTCTCCTCTCCAAATACGCTGACGAGTCTTATCGAGGCCATTGTCATCGCGACCATCAGGGTTGTCAATTTCAACCGTCAGTTTCCTCGTTACTTCTCCACCCACAGCCACACTGCCGTTTACTGGATCGTCAGGAGCGTCGTCGCCTGCGCGTTCCACATCATGGGCTTCGTTGGCTTGGGTTACAAGTATGTCATTGTCTACTCCCCTCCTGCCTGCATGGATCAACGAACCTGAATTTCTGTTTTAGACAATTACAAATTACAGTTTTCCATTACAGGTCCATTCCACAGATTACTGATACTGCGGCTACGGAGTTTTCCAGATTGAAGGACAAGGTCTCTGAAAGTCAGAACCTCCTTGAACGGTGGTACTGGCAGCGCATTGATGAGTAAATAATTACTGGCAACGTACCACCATGTTCGGCTGAATCCCCTTTATGCATTTTCCTTTCTAAAATTTCTTAATTACGTCGATACTTACCGTCGTGAGTGGTGGTGGTGGTGGTGGTGCTACAGGGGCGAGGGAACGGGAAGAAATTTTTTCAACACTTGACCATCTCTTCCAGTTCGAAACGACCGTCATTGATAACACTGAGATTTTCAAAATACTGTTTAACGCCAAAGATGAACAGCAGCCACTTCTTAAATGCTTCCCCGGCAAACAAGAACGGGTTTGTACTCTCTCTCTCTCTCTCTCTCTCTCTCTCTAACCCAACCTGCAGCCACACTTGGAGAGCTGTATTTTCTACTTATCTGTAAGGTTTAGTTAAGTTGATCGAATCATCAAAGACTCACTTCTCTCTATGCAACAGTGTGGAGTGGACGTGCTGAGAGGAAAAAAGGTGATACTAGCGGTATCGGAGAGCGTGGAGTTGGACGAGGAGCTCAACTATCTGTATAAGATGTACCAGAAATCCTTGTAGCAAAAGCAAGCGATCCTGTATGAAGTGGTGTGGCTCCGATTGTTGGACAAGACAAAAGTTAAAGGAGACATTCAACATACACAGATAACGTTACCGTGGTACATTGTGCACTATGATCACATACCTTCCATAAACGAGGGGGTGACTATGTACATCAAGAAGAAGTGGCTTTTCAATAAGAAGTCCATCCTGGTGATGTTGGACGAACAGGGAAAGATCGTAAGCCCAAACGCCATCCACAGGTTGCAGATCTTTGGAAGGGTTGACTTCAACACGAGGGAGGAATACATCTGGAAGAAAGTGAACTGGGGACTTGAATTCTGGTTTGACTACGTTGACAATGACAAGGTCATATACAATTGGGTAAGTCCACCAAAACTAACTGAGTCATGGGTAGAAATCTTCTCAAATTCTCATCTCGTACAATTCCATACAATTTCATCATAAATGGTTGACACGTGTAAATATTCCATATATACGGTTCAGATTAATCAACCATAATACAATCTAAACCGTAGATATGGAATATTTACACGTGTCAGCCATTTAGGATGGAATTGTATGAAATTGTACAAGATGAGAATTTCAGACAATTTCTACCCACTGACTCATACACTTACGATTGGTTTGATTTTATTTTTTAAAACGTGTTTTTCCTTCCCCTTTTTTTTTTTTTTTTTTTGCAGAAAAACACTTTAAAAACCATTTGATTCTTTGCTTGGTTTCCCTTGTTTTTTGAAATAGAAATAAAAATTTATGTTTTTTGTTATTTCTAGACACAAATAGGAGGGGCAAAAATTTTGAAAAACCCGAAACTTTATTTAACCTATTCCAACCCCAACTCATTGTAGAAACTTCTCGCCATCCAGAAACAATGACTCTAACATTGTGCAAAGTTCATAGTTCTGAATTGCCATCATCTTTTTGAAACTCACCTCCATGAAGTATGCCTACAACTCACGTTGTGCCTTCACTTGTGAGTTGCATATCTGCAACTCCGTTCCTTCACTCGTGTCTTGAACTCGATTACACTATTGAAAATGTTTTGAAAAACAAAAAAATTAAACACCTTTTTTGTAATTTCAAAAATCATTTTTTATTATAAAAACAAAAAAATAAAATAAAATAATCATCTTTCCTATTTCTAGACACAGAAACAAAATCAAAGAGGTCCCTACTCTTTTTCTTAATTTTGACTCATAGTATCTTCACTTTAACAGATAATGGAACGGATAAACGAAGGACGCTACTTTTGCCTGTATGGAGGAGGAGACTTAGATTGGATCCAGACTTTCAGGAATGAGGTACGAAAGGTGGAGGATGCGAATATCAAATTTGAGATGATGTAAGTTGGGAGGAAAAACCTCAAGGAAAATGAGAAGAAAATATTCGAGGAGATGAAAAAAGTAGGGAGCAAATGCTTCCTAGAGACCTACTCATTCTGGTTCCGGCTGGAGAGCATGTTTTACTCCATGATGCAGAGCAAGAACTCCTTTGAAGAGGACAATCAGCAAATGGTGGATATCAAGACCATGCTCTCCTTCAATGAAAGCGAGAAAGGGTGGGCGCTGATCAGTAAGGGATCCACCACCATGGCCAAAGCCAGTGGTGACAAGATCATCAAGTGCTTCCAGCAGTACAATTCGTGGAAGAAATTCGCTATCCAGAAAGGTTTTGTGCAAGCACTCAATGACCAACTGGAAGAACTCAAAAAGAAGAGCCCAAGTCACTGCAATCACCTCGCCATTTCGGAAGCCGCCGGCTGGATTCCGGAGGGCCTGAAGTGTACCGATTGTGGCCGCCGTATGGAGAAGTTGGTCACATTCCGCTGCTGTATCGATTAACTGCTCTCTATCGGACGGACTCAGCAGCCGCTGCCTACTACTAGTAAGACGACTATGTCGCGATATCCTATTGTGTGAAGATAATAAATTTGGCAGGGGACAGTGGACACTCCTTCCCTAGCTAATCTTTGATGTGTGTTTGTCAAGCTTGTTTCAGTATTTTCCTTCCTATCTAGTAAGCTGTGTTTGTGAGCGATAATTCCATTAATAATATCTAATGCTACTTATTTACTAGTATTATTATGTTTGTCATGGTCATGGAGAAATACACCAAATTTTAGACTTCAGGTACAAGAAACATAACCATACTAGTTCCAAAACCCCACCTTCGACATTGCCTGCCATCAGCAAGTGAGAGGGACTAGGATGCTACAACCATCAACCCAATAGACACTCTCCACCTAGAACATTCTGAACCTAGGCCTTCTGTTAGCATCATCTCTAAAATACTCTCAAGGACCGCAAACAGATGCCCTTGGAAGACCTCGTTTTTTATTCTTAGACTGATTGGTTAGACTTTCTACCTATAGTTGCTCGTTAATTTTACTTGCTGATGGCAATGCCGAAGGTGGAAAAATGACCATGTTTTTGTTTTGAGCTTTTTGAATTGTGCCAATTTTGTAACAGTTCTTTTCATTTTCCCCTCTTTTCTTTTCTTTTTTTTTTTTTTTTTTTTTTTTTTTTTTTTTTTTTACAATGACCTTTTAGCGGGAAAAAAAAAGGACCACAGACGGCCAAACTAAGATTGGAATGGAAGACTCCTCTTTAGCGGTTATCTTGTTAGATAATCCCCTACCAGGTTAGCTTTCTAATAGCAATGAGTAATTTTCCAATGCATAATACTTAGATACACAAGGAGGGAGGTCCAATGTTGCCAAATGAACCAAGGAACTGACCCCCTTTGAGCCATCAAAACTGCCACCGTTGAGTAACACTCGACCTATAGATTAGAGCACTACAGGTCCCTCTCCATCTCCAAACCCAAAATCAGACCACTAAATTCTGCTTCAAAGTTTGTGGTTATCCTAAGAAATGATCTAAGGAATGAAATCACATGACCATTGTTGTCTCTGAGAACACCACTAGCTCGTGCCTTGCTTAGGTTACCTTGCGAGCAGCCATCAACGACGCTTGGCTTCACCCAACCAACCTTGGCCAAGCACAACTAACTTCCATCAACAAACTATGACTAGTCTGAGGGATTGAAATATCCATCCTATGAGCACACACCAAATCCACCATCAATCTTACCAGTCCTTTGCAACAGGAGCCATCGCCTTTATCTCTCCTTTAATCATCAATAATAAGGTTTTCTTGTAATTTCTTGCCACGCTGCTGAATCGCCTAGCATTCCTCTCCACCCAAATGAAGTAGGGAACCAATATAAAACCAAACAGCCACGCCTCCTTAAGACTATGAATGCGAGATTTTGAGTCCACCATTTACTATAGTTAATCACACTGTTGAATTGAGCATGCCAATGCAGTCCCAAAAAAAATTAGCAAATGAGGTCTATAAAAATTAGACTATATGACGGAGAGACTCCTTATCCTTCCTACATAATTCACACCTAGAACCAAAAGCAATCCATTTCCCTTTCACTCTCTCATCATTGGACATCTTGCCATGAATCATCTTCCAACCAGAAATTGATTGCCAAGGTTGAAGATAAGAGCCCCCACACTATCCCAACCTTCTGATTAGGCCTCCTTAAAGCTTCCCACGCCGACTTGGATGTGCAGTTCCCCAATGTGGAAAGAGACCAGCTACACAAATCCTACTGCCCCAAAGGAATCGGAAATTCAACAATTTTCTCAAACACTCACCTTCATGAAGCTATATTCCACCTGAGGGACAATCCACTTCCCATCATCGATCAAATCAGCCACCTTCATTTCATTTCCCTAAAACATAGAAAATGGAAGAGGGGACAACTCCCTAACAAGAGAGAACCCAACCACCTATCATTCTAGAAGAGAATGTTGCTACCATCACCACCGCCCGTAGTTCATTAGTGGATACAAAATCCCGCATTTTCTTAATGCCTTGCTACAGAGAAGAAGATTAATAGCAAGTTTTCAATGACCCCTCTTTATTACAAACCTAGCTTGTAGAAAAGTGCTTATAGCTGACTGACCAACTTGCAAAATCATCTTAAGTATGTTGTAAGAACAGCTTAGTACTCCTCATATCTAATGTGCACGATAGTTTTGCCCATATTTGATCCATAGTTTTAGGACATGTGTCATTTTTCAACCATGAGTTCTTTAAAATCCTAATTATTTGCATTATGGATATCTCCTAGGCATGGAGGAGAATCCTAAAATACCGATACCTTATTTTTTATCACATTAAATCTTCCATTGATGATGTTCTAATACTTATATTTGACTTGATAATTTTATTTTATTTTATTTATTTATTTATTTATTTTGTCATTCTGAATTTCGGATCAAAATTATGAAATGGGCTCTTTTGTTTATTCGAGTTTCTAACAACTATTACAATCGTCCCCTTTTTCCTGTTGGTGTTAAATCTGAAATACACCATCAATTTTTACAACCATTTCTCACTTGTTTGAATAATTGCAACAGCCAAACAATTCCCCCCCTTACTATCTTATATACCTTCTTTTTTTTTTTACTTAAGATCAGTAAGAAATGATAAATTACTAAAGAATGAATATAACAATCACCCAAAGCCAAACTAAAAAGATAACAAAAATAGTCCATCTATCCATTTTTCGGTATTTTCATCAATAGATGGATAAACCAAAACACAAAACCCAAAACCCAAATTAAAATGAAACCGAAGCCTCCCAATAGCCCAACCCCACTTACCTTAATCTCCTTGTCCATATATATGGATTCAGCACAAAAGGAGTTTCTAATGCCCTTGCACAACAGCAAATCCTGAATCTATTTGTTATATGTTATATCTATACCCCAGAGCCCAGCCCATTAGTAATCTAATTGAATAATATAATATCTGACCAGGCTTACATATGGAGAAAAGTACCTTAGTTAGCAGACCTGAAATGGACAATGTGGACTGGTGCTCCAAACCATGGAGACGGAATAATCTCCCTCTATTGGATAAAGTGTCTGAAATACCTTCTAAAAGTTGGTTTGTATCTCTCTCTGTGCCTAATCTATCAGGGTCTCTCAGATCAATGAATCCCTCCCTTTTATATATAGAATACAAGTTTTGTGGTGCTTTTTTTATTTTTTTAATAAGTTTTGTTGTGTTATTGTTATGTCAATAAAAAATTAGACCAAATTCAACAAAAAAACCAAGACTAGACCGATGGTAATGCAATAAGAAATCAAAAATCCAATATATATATATATATATATTTATCGCTTTATGTATACATGTAAATATGAAACAGGATCAGAGACCAAACCAAATACTAGGCTGATTACGAACTAAAAAGAAACTGGATCAAATCAGTTAAAGATTGACCAAAATCAAAAAATTCATTAGAATTTCGTTTCGAATTAACAGAGTAATACACAAAAACCGATTCAACCCATCTGAACCAACTGATTGACACCTTTACTTTGAACTTTGAAGACGAAGATTCACGAGGATTTTGAGTAGTGTTATAAAGTTATTTCACTTGGGTTTTTTCATTTTTTTTCTTTATTTAATAAAAACAAACAAAACTAAGACAAAAATGCACCAAATAACTTTACCAAATAAAACATTCCACATCATCCAAATCTCCATATCTAAACCCAGCCAGGGTTTAAGATATTGGAATCACCCTCGGATCAGAAAGGGTCTATACTGATTCGATCTTAATATGGATTGGCTTTTATTTGACAAAAATATCCTATTTGTCATTAAAAAAAAACGTTTACCTTTCATCTATATTGATTTAATGATATGGTATCGACCAAGAATCAAATTCAAACACGGCTGACATCAATCTAATCCAACCAATTCCTGACTCAATTCATCCCGATTCCTCAAATTAAGTGTGAAACCACAAAACCAGCCCTATTTCTGTTCACTTATTTGACATTAGCTTTTGATCAATTTAGATTGGGTTACATTCGTAATTGCCTATCAGCTTTCCACTATACCCCAATGCCCCATTGCTTCCACTTTCCCTTAGAAAGATAAAGAAGAGCTTGATGGCCAAAAGAGCGGGGGAAAAAATCTTGAAAAATTATATCGAAAAAATGATAGGAAGGAGAGCAAGTGAGCAATTTGAATGAAGAATGGACACCTCAACCTCCAACCACACTAATGTCTCCAAAGTCCATATTAGATCGACATGTAGGTAGGATGGTGAAGAGAAAATCTCTTAATTCGTGAGATCCGATCCCTGATTAAATTAAGAAAAGTTATTTTGGACCCTATGAAAGGACATAACATGGCTAGTTACCTTTCTTTTTCTGTTATCTTTCCACTTAATTAATTACTGAAGGTTCCACACTTACACAAACTTTTGATTGATTGACAAGAAATGGTGATTTGGGTTTTGGGGTCCAATATTAAATTATTAACCACCTTTGTTAGCTCAATTTAGTCTAATTGGGCCCCATTCAACTGCATCAATTCTTGTTTGGATGAACCGTTCTATCATATATTAATGTCGAACCAATTAATTCGGTTATTTTGTCTATTCTGAAATATTCGATTGACCCACCACTTCAGCAGTTCATGTACCTGAGTGGTCGAACCTATCAACTCAAATACCCAATTGCCTCAGTGCCTTGCCGACGTATGGGTTCCACTTCCACCACCGGCGTATGTGTACTTATACATTTATAAGAGTCACTCACAGTGGTGAGTCTTATTCGCAGGTTGAGATATATATTTCTTTCCATACAGAGAATCATTCTTTTCTTTTCCAATTACTACAGGAATAAACTATCTAGACTCTAGAGTACATAGTTCATCTTCTTGGAAGTCTTGATCGAAATTTCGGATATTATAGTAATTTTAATGAATCTCAATTTCATACAGAATAGAGGTATATGATAGATCTTAAATCTTTTGCATTTAGACTTTTAGTTTTAGATAGTGAATAGGGTTTTTCGATTCTATCTTATTCAGTGGTCCTGGGCTTGTTTGGAAAAACTATCTCCTTTGTTTCGTTTTCAGCTCATGATTTGAACAAGTCACACTACACCCCTAGTACATGTTCCGCGCGCTGAGGACATCCGAAGAGTGGGTATTTCATGGTATTTTCTGATTGGTTGTGTGTTGTGTTTCTAATAAGTTGTTTAATAGTTGGCATGTTGAATCGTATACACAGAATGGGGCTGGTTTAGATCGATCCTAACTAGATGATTATGAATTACTCCCATTTCTTATAATATTTTTCTTTACCCCGGTAAGAAAATAATATATCAAGAAATATGATATTTGAGAAATTTCCAAAATTTTGGTCTAAATTTCTAGCAATAGCCTAGAAAAAAAATTAGTACTTGGTTTCAAAAATTTCAACCTAAATTTCAGTTTTGACTTTAAAAACTTACTCTAAAGTAGGGGTGTCCAACAATCGATTTGATTTTGTTTCAGCTAGGTTGAATCAATTTCAGTTTAGTACCGGATTAACCCAAAGCCAACCCGTTAAGCTGAAGTCTGATTTTGGTTCCGTCTTTTATTAGGTTGGCTTAATGGTCTTTCATCAGCCCGCCCATTATTGGGTTGTTACCATTTAAGTTTCATTTTTTAAAAAAAGAAAAGTTTTTTAATTGATTGTTTTGGATATTATCAGTTTTTTTGTCAGTTTGATTTTATTTCGATTTCTAACGATTTTGTAAAAACCCAATCAGAAGATGAACTTTTAAAGATTCAATTTGATTTCTCCAAGTATGATCAGGCCAATTGATTCGGGCTAAAATTTGACACCCTTTATGCAAATAACATTTCCAAAGATAGTATGTTTCCTTCTTAAAATTCATGCCGGGCCTAGGACAATGAATTCCTTCACCTAGTATGTAAAATAAATAGTCAAAAAGGAACCAAACCCCATGAAGCCAATTTCAATGAATGAACTACAAGCCCTACCTGTACCCAATTCGTTTCAGATCTCCACAGAACTTTTAAGATTTTTTTTTCTTCCCAAATCTTCCTATGACAGAAGTTCAAATATAATAATGAACACATGAACACAGCCAAAATTCTAGGTGACTTCTTCAAACGCTGGATCCTCTTGGGACAAAATTTAGATTTTTCTAAGAAAATGTTCAAAATAAAGATCAACAATAAGATTATTAATACGAGTCATAAATTTGGACGTCCTAAGTTAGCGCAGTTGGTGAGGATGTTTAGTGCTCTTCACTACTCTTTATTTTTCATTGAAAATACACTAGTGATTCCTTGCTTGAGTCCTCCAGCCTTTGCTTCTTGGGCTGATCTTTTATAACGAAATTTAGTTTATGCCAAAATAAATCGGTGATTAAAAATAATAACTACCGCCAATCGTCCCTTTTGGTTTTCTAATCAAAGCTTCCATTTGAGATGATGCTGAACTTAATCCAATGGAGGTAAGTTGTATGGTTTTGGTTAAGATGTCTCAAACAAGGGTGGTAGTAGGTTTAGGTCCCTTTCCCAACGGTTCACAAGAATTAGAATTTGGTAGGGTTGGGCTTTATGCATTGATAAATGCTTTTATTTCTAGAATGCCTAAGGAAGTAAGACTGTCATGCAAGAAGGAAGTAGACTGTCATGCAAGCAACACTTAATTGGTATGCAAATTAGAGCTGTGGATAACTTACTTACTGAGGAGAGAAGATCAGAATCAGTGACAAGTTATATGTGGAGTTTAAGGATGTGTTGGGTTTCATAATTCTATAGAAAGTCTTTTTAGTGAAACGTGATTCTTTTTTTTTTTTTTTTAATTGTTTGATTGTTTTTTGAATTATTTCTAATTAAAAATGCTAATTCATTTGAAACAATTTTTTAAAGCTAAATGTTGTTCATATGAGAAATAAGGTAAATAGAAAAATTCATATTTGACACACATAATCTTAATCCTCGTATAAATAGTCTATGTCAAGTAGTGATTCAAAAGAATCACAAAAATTGGAAAAGTAATCTTCTTCCTCCCACCAAAGCTGAAGACCACCCTCATATTTTCCACTATTTATTTAAATCTATGGTTTTTTTCTTATCTGTTTTTAATGACATGTGCGCACACAACCACATAATATGGCAAGGTGAGCCTTGCTTATACTGTGGATATGACAAGTGACAACTGACAACACATCTTATATGGAATATATCTCCAATTATGACTTATATAAATATATTAATTTAAGTAACTAAGTAGAAATGCATTTTTTTTTTTTTTTTTTTTAATACTATCAACTGACAGATAACCAAATAGTTTTTTAAGACAGATTCTAGAGAATCCAACTGACAAATTAAGTAATCAAACAACTTTTAAGGACTGATTCTACAGAATTATTCTCACAGATTTAGGTTAACTAGACAGTTTTCAGGTAGATTTACATAACAGATTTATGGCTAACTAAATAGTTTTTTTGGAAAATCTAAAAAAAAAAAAAAAGAGGAACCACTCTACATGGACTCATTGCCAAATCTTTAAATAGCAACAAAGGGTAAGTCTCCAAATATGGAATCCATCCATCATTGGAACACTTGGGGTGTTGTGTTGAGTCCAAAGGGTATTATTGTCCATTGGTAATGCTTATTAAACGGAACATTGAAAGATGTAAATTGTTTACTTGCATCAGTCAGTTTAACTGAAATAAAACTCCAAGGAATTATATAACCAAACACATCCTTAGGGGTTCCTACAACCCAAATATAGACCAAGGTTTAAAAGAACATAATTCTGATTTGGATCGGTCTCCATCGATTTCAATCTGGATCAAGAATGGTTCTGATCAGATCAAAATCAGTCTAGATCCTTCAAGAATCAGCCAAAATGTATTTTATCAGGATCAACCTTAGTCAATTCAACCAATCTGATCCCAATTATTAAAACACTAAAAGACCTTTGTCATGGCAATGATCAATCGGATTAGAATCAATTAGGATCAACGAGGAATCGATCAGAATCAGCTCAAAGTTGCCTTAACCCTAGGTTTTAGAATGAAATTGACCAATCTAGAATCCTAGATTGGCCTGATCAGCCGACCTGATCTTGATTTTTAGAACCCTGATACCAAGACTTTTGCCATGTCCATGTAAATTTGTGACACAGCCAAAACTAGTATATCCTCTTGGTGGTAGGACCACCTAGCTTCTTTAGTAACCTTAACAATAGCCTGAAGGCTGAACCCAGTTCATTAATATTTATAGAAAATATGTTAGCCATTAGCTGCAATTAATTGCGACCACAATTCTGCCTACATATATGGTCCTTCGATAGTACACCCCACCCCACTCCACCCCACCCCACCCTACCCTAGGCCCGGCCCCTGCTCCGGCTCCAGCTCCAGCTCCAGCTCTAGTGTATGCCCATTGGAGTAAATGCTCATAGGGTTCCGCATCTGGTGGCCTCCCAGGCTCCCATGAATACCAAGAGTCGAGTAATACCTTTATGTCCTCATTGACCCAAGAATAGAAAAAACTCTTAATCTTCTGTGAATTATCTTCCAAGGCCATCATCGACTTTAGATAACTTTTTTTTATGCCATAGACAATCTTGATACCCCCAACCCAAGGCCCCAAAAGGATACCATTTTTTCTGACTTTTCAGACATTTGATGAAGTGGGACCCACGGTTGTTGAATCTTGTGAAATGTGTCTATTTTTTTGATAATAACTTACATCAACATGATAAACAAAAGATGGGAGAAGAGAAAGCATTTAATATGAAGAGGGGAGAAAGAGTGGCATGCTGGAATAGGGACAATTTTGAAAGGAAAAATATGAAATTAGAATTATGTGGTTAAAATTTGATTGAAAAAATTGAAGATATGAGTCATATTATGGTACTGTTTAAAATATGGAAGAATAATTGAATACAAGTTGGTCATATAATTGAATTCGGTCACAAAATTTGATGACACTGGTTAATTCATTGTGGACCTTACTTATCCTTATGTTTAAAAATTGCCTTATCATCAATCATGGACAAAATTAGTCGAGGCAATTTGGCAACCCTAGCAAATATGTTTATGCTGACACATTCACCCTAGCGGGTGCATTTCTATATTTAAATATTAACAAATTTTGTATGTCTCTGAGTTCAAATTAGCCAAACCCACTAGTGAGACATTGAGGTACCGTTTGATGTTGTTTCTATTGTTCATGTATCTAAAAACAACAGAAAAGAATTTTCACGTTTTTGAAATAAAAACGGATTTGTTGGTGTTTGATAAACTTGTTTTTCGAAACTTTTTTACAGACATGATGCCACTAAAAATACCCAATAGTATCATCGGATGCCCAAAAATGAAAAAGGGTTCGATTGCCTCTTTTTAGGTTTAAATAGTTGAGAGATTTACCGAGCACAACAACCTTTTTTTTTTCTCTCAGATTCGTTTTTATGACTTGTTTCGTCAAAGTCGTTTATAGAATTATAAATAGACATAAATTTTGATTTATGTTTCTAGAAATGGGTGAAACGGAACAACTTTATCAAACGCTTTTTAGATTGTTTCTTCGTTTCTGAAAACAAAAAAACATAGAAACGACATAAACGAAATATTGTCAAATGATGCCTGAGGGTTCAAAAATGAAGTGCATTCTCAAAGACATGTATGTTGATCGTTTAGCTCAATTTCAATCCATGGATTCAGAAGATGTATTCTACTCCCACCATGAATTTACCCTAACTAAATGTGATCCGTTACATGGACGATGCCACAAGTTCTTCATATTAAATCATATATATAAAGTTTTTCTTTACCTAAAAAAATTCTCCTTAGCTCACTTTTTAGTTCTAACCAAATGGAACATTATGTCAATTGGGGCTTTTTTTTCTTTTTTTTTTTTTAAACCTATAAATCCAAAATTGATACACCATCAACCTGACCTATTTGCAGAAATAGGACATGCAGTATGCAGCTTGTTCAGGCTTGAGATGATGGCTGATTCAGTGATCACTCTGATTTGTTGACCTTTTATGGGTTGGGTCGCTCGATGTGTTGGGACTCGTGAGCTCTATATCTCCACACACTCAAAACGATTCACAGCCCATCCCTCCTTCTTCTTTGTTTTTAATTCATAGGAGGGAGATCTCTCTCTCTCTCTCTCTCTCTCTCTCTCTACATTTTGAAGGTAGTTGGTGACGCATTAATGGCAGAAACCCACAAACATACACTTTCCCACTGTGGTTGGGCTACGTTTGAGAGTTATACTAATAAGCACATAATAGGACCCTTTTTCAAAACAAAAGTCAAGAGAGAGCAATTACCCTTAAATTTCCAATGCACCTATAGGCCTCACAAGTATCATCATCTTCTCCGCTTACCAACTAAAGGGCAAGTCCTAGGAATTCTCATTCCTCTCTAAGTCTCACCAGCCCAAGGAAAGAAATGGCAGGGAAGGGTTCTAATCTTACACTCTCCCTTGCAAAGGCTTTGATAGCTCACATGAGATTCTCCGACGTAGCTATGGCTCTGTTGAGTCTCTTCCTCTTCAGTGCTTTGGTTCAGAGACTCACCAACAAGGGTCCTATGCTATGGCCTGTGATGGGTATTGTTCCCACCCTCTTCTACCACTTCCATCACCTCTACGATTGGGCTACCGAGTGTCTGATCAAGTCCGGAGGGACCTTCCATTACAGAGGAATATGGATGGGTGGTGCACATGGGATCGTCACCGTTGATCCTACCAACATCGAGTACATGCTCAAGACCCGATTCATCAACTTCCCTAAAGGTCAGTACTACCGTGAAAGGTTCTCCGATCTCCTCCGCGATGGCATCTTCAATGCAGATGACGACACGTGGAAGGAACAGAGAAGGGCGGCCACCTCTGAGATGCACTCTACTCGCTTCGTTGAGTACTCTCTTCAAACGGCTCAGGATTTGGTTCACCAGAAGCTGCTTAAACTGATAGACCAACTCGTGGCATCAAGCGAGGCCGTGGATCTCCAAGAGGTTCTTCTCCGGTTTACATTTGATAACATTTGTACGGTCGCATTCGGGATTGACCCGGGTTGTTTGGCGGTTCATCTCCCCCTTGTTTCCTTTGCCAGAGCGTTTGAGGAGGCAACGGAGCTTACTCTTTTGAGGTTCACAGTACCACCATTTGTGTGGAAAACAATGAGGCTTTTCCGGGTTGGACCGGAGAGACGGCTTGAAAAAGCGGTTCGAACTGTCCGTGAGTTTGCGGCCAAGACGGTTACGGATCGGAGGATGGAATGCCGGTTCACTGATGGGTCTGATCTCTTGTCGAGGCTGATAAAGGTTGAGAAATTCTCAGACGAGTTTCTTGAAGATTTCTGTATTAGTTTCATCCTTGCCGGTCGAGACACTAGCTCGGTAGCATTGGCCTGGTTCTTCTGGCTCATCCATAACCACCCACGTGTAGAAAATCGAATTCTCGGCGAGATCAAGAGTATCGTAGGAGAAGAAGAAAGGGTGTTCACGATGGAGGAATTAAAGAAGATGGTATATCTACAAGCGGCGCTTTCGGAGTCACTGCGTCTGTACCCAGCGGTGCCGATAGATTTCAAGGAGGTTAGAGAAGACGATGTCTTCCCGGACGGGACCGTGGTGAGGAAAGGGGCGAGGGTGTTGTACTGTATCTTCTCCATGGCACGTATGGAGAGTATATGGGGTAAGGATTGTAAGGAATTCAAACCAGAGAGATGGATTAATGGAGATGGAGAATTAGTGATGGAGAACCAGTTCAAGTACCCAGTGTTCAATGCTGGACCAAGATTGTGCATTGGGAAGAAGTTCGCGTATATGCAGATGAAGATGGTGGTAGCTTCTGTGTTGTTGAGGTACTCGGTTGAGGTGGTTCAGGGCCAAAAGGTGGCTCCAAAGATTACTACCACTCTCTACATGAGGAATGGGATGTGGGTTACTTTCAAGCCCAGGTCCAGGACCAGGACCAGGACCAGTTGATGATTTGATTATCTAGGAGGAATAGAGAGGACTCCTATATCTCTGAGAAGACGTACGGGTTACGGCTTGCGGGTATGCCTATATGGTGTTCCAGTAGTGCTGCATTTATGTCTTTTTCTCGTGGAAATAAGGCTACTAGTATTACAGTAGATGGTGTTGTATAAAACAAGGTATGACTCTGTTTCTCCCATGTCTCTGATGGTTTCATATTCATATTTTGAACCAAGCTAAAGTAGAAGTCAGGAAATATGAAATTTAGCTTTGTTTGCTTGGATATGTTTAATTGGTGGGGTTGAGGGTTCGCTATGATGCCAGGTGCAGTTTTGCACCAATAAGGGGAGAGAGTTATGAATTGTCTTATAGGAGTGGGCATTTAATAAGGATTGGGAGTGTGGGATCCATTGATGGGATGTGAGAAGGCGTGTCCATGTTTCTACATTGGTGTCATTTTCCCTAAATAGTGATACTAAAGAATTTCGTATTAAGTTTTTGGAATAAAAATCCATGTCCATCTAGCGTGGCCTCTGTGCATGCTGAATATTTTTCACGCCTAATTGCGTCAGGGAAAGAGAACATCATACTAACAATGTACCTGTCCATATGGACAAAGAGAAAGTCTCTTCATACACCATAATGTGACCTTATTATTGGACTTTTAGCCAGGTGAGTTGCATCAACTTCTTACCCCGTCCACCATTATGGGGCTCTGTAATTCAACTCTTGGATACGTATATTTCATCATTAACTCAACTCTCATTTACGGAATAAGGAATCTACCAAAAAAATTTGCGGAATAAAAAAATGTCTTGGCTCTGCTTCCAAATAAAGAAGGAACATCTTCATCCACCATTATATGATTCTATAATTAGAATCTTGGATAAGTTTTCGTCATAATTCAATTTCCACCATATTTATTGTATGAAATAAAAGAAAAAAAAATGCCAGAATCAGTGTGAAAGGACATTTCTGTCCTTGTATTTCTTTAAAATTGGGTTATTTGACCTTTTCACCTTTGGTTCATATCATTCCACTGATAGAACCAAGAAGCGGGATTGACTAGTGCTGATAACGATTCAGATTAACCATCCGATCCAAGACCAATCCCTCAAACTATGCTTGTCCAATTAAAAAGTCAAATATGTGACTTAAGATGTTCTCTCTTCACCATGATTAAGGGAAAATTGATCTAGATGAAAATGAGCCGGCAACATAGCTAGGTCTCCTTGGATAGAGACTTGATTTTGGAAACATTAATTTGAGAAGAAAATTTTCTCACACCATGAATACAGAAAAAGTACAGTCATTAATTGCCATAAAATATATATTTTCTATTTACTAATGATCGGTTTTACACCCATCAATGAGACAATGAGTCTTCCCTTCTAGAATTTCACATTTTTTGTTTTTCAGGTAAGATTCAGAATTCCACACTGGGGAAGCAAAAGGAGAAACTTAATGAAGGGACCTTCAAATGTTGTGAGCATCCCTTTACCTGACTCTACACAAGATCGGAGAAGATAAGGGTGGTCAAGGGGTGGTCTCCATAGCATTGCTCTATAACAAAACCACTTCTCTTATGAGCAAAATATCCAAGTGCCCCCGTAATCATGATTCGAGAACTTTCGTGGGTTTCAACCGTATCTCTAGGGGTCAAAACGATAAATTTCCTATGAATTTTAAAAATCAATTGTTTCCACCATGTTTCGACCAAATTCGACGAAATTTCCATGTTTCAATGGGAAATTTCGACCAAACTGATTAAAGAGTCGAACCAGGTTCTATGTAAGTTAGTTTGAAAAGAAATCCAAGCCTTCTTTAGCAAAATTTGACCATCTTCTTAGTTCTTTCTCTTAGGAGTGGGAAACTTGAAAAAACAGTAAAGATTTCCATCTTTTATCTAACAAAGTTAAATTTAAGAATGGTTCTTGCTTCATCTATATAAGAAAAACAGTTTGAACCATAAAGGTAAATTCCAACTTTCTCAAAAATCATTTTTTTTTTTTAAAATATAGTAGAATTATGTAAATTTTTTATATGTTACTCAGGAGGACCCGATCTATGCATACACGATGGCCCCCTTTTTTTTTTTTTTTCTTTCTGTTTTTAAAAATGCATTTATTTACAACATATTTCAGACAACAACTCAACATAATGGTTACCAAACCTTTGGTTTACCACACAAGTATGATTTTTTTTTTTTTAATGAAACTAATGATGTGCATGTGTTAGAAAAACCTCAAAGGATGTCACAAAGAAAAAAAAAAAAAAAAAAAAAAAAAAAAAAAAACATCATTTGAGGGTCAAAACCTAAGTTTCTACCAAACCGGGAAAGATTCTCTGATTTTCTTGAAATTTCTCAGGTTTCAATTGAAATTTCGATCTCCCCAAAGGTCGAAACCCGATACCTTGAACCTTGCCCACAATACATTGTAAGATTTCAAAATAAACCCAACTCAGGTTGACAATTCAAAGACTTGAAACAAGATTACACAATATTAATGTAGTAGTTCATCAAATTCTATATTCTAATGAGATTTGGGATCTGCTTTTATGTTGCAACACTAAAGAGCAGACAAAGGCTTATAGAAACAAAATTACAATGGAGCACTAAAACTTAAGGACCACCTCCTTGCATAGATATAAACAAGATAAGCTGTAAACAACTTGAATGAATGATATGATTATAATTATAAATATCATACCAACTCAATTAGAGAAACAAAATAAATAAAGAAAAAGAAAACAAGTAGTGAAAAAGTTTGTTAAGGAATTCAAAATCCTAAAAACGAACCTTCCTTGCATCTATCTATAAAATGACAAAACAAATGGACCAGAGGGACACCCACCCTCTTTTTCTCTGAAACATATCACACTTTACAGGAGACTCAAAAAGGCCCTTGGAGATTCATCTCTCTAAATCAAAAGGAGCCACGCCTTGGTCTGTCCTCTGCAACATTCACTCTTATGGCCCTCCCATCCAAACTCTGCACCAACATCATCACACAATCAGGTTGTTTGTTTCAGTAAGAACTTAGATTGCAGGCTTTGTAGTCAAGACTTAACCTGACATGATCATTAATAGAGTAGACTACAGAATCAAGGAGTTAAAGAGTCATGTAACCCTTTCTTAATTTGCATCTAAGAGAGAATATTCAGTGACTAAATAAACAGGTAATGAAGGAATAGACTTGGGGTCCATACCATAAGAACACCGACCAAAAAAACATTACTTCGGATATTTTATCAAAGGGTATTCATACAGCAGATTGAGCCTCCACATCAAGAGCACAAACACTATGCGACAAAAATACTGATACGATGATCTTTACATAGATGTATCATCTGATGCAGAGAATTGCCTGTTCTATCTGTTTTAACTAATAAAGATTCCAAAGTAATGATTTTTGGCTATGGGACATGCCTTAGCAGTGGACCCTGCATCCATTATAAGTAATCTATTTTCAGTACCCTCAACTTAAAATCCAAGCAGACAACTTTATCATTATCATTTGGTATAACCTACTACTGATGCTCATCAATAAATGTATAGGATCACAGGCTATATTTATTTGTAAGAGAAATTCATACTTAAAATTGAACTACATCAAGCCTAACGTGCCCCTCCTAACCTAATTGGAGAGAAATGTCCACCATCCTTGAGCGACTGTATATACACAGTGCATAAGGAAAGCATGAAGACTGGCACCGAATGGTTTTCACTAAGGAGATTTCAAGGTTGGGTTTGACTACGTAGGTCTATAGTAGTTGAGAAGCCATTTGCAGAATATATTACTCACCTACAACCTAAAGAGATGAAAGATCAGGTCAATATGATCATCTGACCAATCAAAACTTTGCCCTCCGAGACCAGAGTGAATCCCAAGGCTCCTGAATGTATGCCATTTGTAAGGAAGAACAAAATTCCATTATGCAAGAAGCCTTGGAAGTTATGGGTTTTAACAGGTACCGGCTTACCCATTACAGAAGCCCAAATCCCACATGTTGGGATTGGATCTATTCTTCTGGACTTAGATAAATAATGATATCAAGTTCAGATAACTAGTATGTGATCACACAAAACCCAATAAATGAATTTCTCATAGGAGCAATGCAGTTGGCCGAATTGGTTTTCAACGTGCAATACATAATTGGGTCCAACCTAGATTATATCAAACTGGCTGAAGCAAGAACTGACACCTAAAATCCATAATAACCAGGCATGCTAAAGCAGATCACATTCTAAAATAAAAAGGGCATTAACCAGCGCTGATCCCACCTATGAGCGGTCCTGTGAGGGATGAGTTTGGAGTATGTCCTAACCCTTTGGCATTTCTTTGCACAAAGCGGTTGCCCTCTAACCATCCATTTGAAGTATCAGGGAAAAACAACCTCTAAAGAAACAACTCACACATACTATATATGGAAAGCAGGGCATGTATCTTACCTGTCCATCAAGAGCAGCAATTGCATCATCCAACTCCGACTGTGAGGACATTGTTACGAAGCCAAACCCACGTGATCGTCCAGTTTCCCGGTCAAATACAACCCTGGCATCCACAACCTTGCCATGTTCACTGAAAACCTGCTCAAGACGAGCATTATCCACTTGCCACGGCAGGTTTCCAACATAGATCCTGAATGAAGGTTCAAACATTCGAGGGGGTCGTTCAGGCTGGGACCCTCTTGGTGCAGCCTTGTTCACAGTCAAAAGCCTGCCACTTACATCCTGTTTAAAAGTAAGGAGGAAATTCTCCATCATTCTGAAAAATCCATTAAAGTTGAAAAAAAAGCCACAATATGGTAAGGAAAAACATCATTTATTCAAAAAAAAAAAAAAAAAAGAGTCGAGAAATCTTTTTCCAATATGGAAGAGAAGACAGAAAATATTGCAATTTCAGGCACATAAGACAAAATGGAGAAAGCTAGGGACCTTTGAGGAGTCTTAACCCACTAAACATAGAATACAAGTCTTTGTAACGACATATAATCATGCAATGTAATAAGAAATCCAGCAAAGACGCACAAGCTCGGCAGTGTATTGTCAACTAATTACCATGGAATTTACTAAGGCACACCGAGAAGGTTGAGATTTGTAAGCATTAGAGGTTCTGTATTGGTGACGGGTGTACTATGGTGCCCATATGGGGGATACTGAAGAGGATTAAATTCACAGATACAGATTCACAAAATGTTGGCGTTGGCACTGCCCATCTTATTAAACTACACTGTGGGCCTACTATCTCATTTAACTACAGAGATTTTCCCTGGCCAAATGGATTGCAATCACATAAGGGAAGTATTGATTTTCAGTGGTTCATCTTCCAATAACTACATATCAGAAGCTCCTTTCAC
Organism: Macadamia integrifolia; assembly: GCF_013358625.1. Lineage (NCBI taxonomy): Eukaryota > Viridiplantae > Streptophyta > Magnoliopsida > Proteales > Proteaceae > Macadamia > Macadamia integrifolia. The sequence continues at coordinate 40,423,378 of NC_056561.1, read as the reverse complement.
CAGAGAACATTTACACATTGTTTTCATTCCTACATGTACACATATATGAGAATATGATAGGGTAAGAGGGTTACCATGAATATGCTAAATAAATTGGGGAAATTTTTAACAAAATCATCAAATGCGAAGAGATAAAGAGTGAAGTTTTTTATCGATTCCTAACCATAAACAAGAGATATGTGAAAGGCCCATTATTTCCATTCTCATTATCCTCATTAGACAACAAATCCCCAAGGTGGTGAAATTCATTAGTGGAGTTCGACACATCCGGCACCAAACTGGCAAACTACGTCTGGTATTAAGAATGAACTAAAACTGATTGTTTGCAACTAAATTTTTATCTCCCATTGTTTCATGAACACTTAAATCCGATCTGACTTTCCAATATGAAATCATTTCTTATTCTTCTGGATTTCTACATCTAATATTTATTAAGTTTAACCCCCGAAAACGGTAAGAGGAAGTTGGAAGGAAGCAAAATGAGAAAGAAAGCAACAAGCTCTTTTAGAACCAAGCTTTTGAGAGTCACATAAGTTAAGTGGATTCCCAATCTAAGAACAATAACTAAACTACAATTCTGGTCCATCATACGGAATTTACAATGGAAACTGAATGAAAAAGTTTGATTGTTTGAGTTGGCAATGAGTATACTCAAGGTTTTCAAAAACACCTTGTCCTAATGTCCTGAAGCCAACTAATGTCTTTATATTCTGCATCTTTGACAGAAACACAAAGATGCATCAATCAAGGTAGCAGAAACCAAATTGATCCAGAATTACTTTCGCTTTTGTGGATAGAAGCTATAAACTCAACAGAAACTGCATTTTCCAAAGAATGGCATCTCACAACATCACATCTTTGCCAAAATCAGTTGTATTAAGTAGAGTCTTTCTAGAGCAAAAAACTTGCACAACTAACATCAAGTCCTTATGTTGCTAATTCTCAAACCAAAATGAGAGGGGCAACACACAATGTCTAGAATTCCCTAAGACCAAGTCTCAACAGTGAAATTTTATGATTTGGTGACACAGTCTCAACAATGAACTTTTATATGGTCATTGACATTTTAAGGCTTGTTACATAAAGAGTTTTTGCATCAAAAATCGTCACAATTTCACCAACCTATATTTAAAACACCCAAGATATATTGAGATTCGCTAGATTATGAAAAGTAAACAACTGATCTAAATAAATCTACAGAATTGTGTATCCCCAAATCAACAGAGAAATAAAATATCCCCGTAAGTTGGAAACTAGAGGATCAAGCATATACAAAATTTGCACATACTGTTTATGGGCTAAACTAAGCAGCCAAACAGAGCATATAAACCACATAGGCCCAAGATTCATAAATGCAATATTCTAAGCAAGTAGATCACAAGTCATGAATACAGAAATGCATCCCATACAATTCTGTAAAACCATATAAGAAACATAGTCATTCAAAAATATTAAATTTGAGCACTGAACAACAATTTCATTAACACAATACAAGAGTAAGCAAATGAAAAACAAAGCATCTTTGCAGTTATTACCAATGGAGAAACTTACGTAACGGTGGAACATTTCCACAGCTTTCTCCGCTTCTTCCACTGTACTCATCGTCACGAAACCAAATCCACGACTTCGATCTGTTTCCCGGTTGTAAATTACCTACAAAACAAAATAAATAAAACCCACATCTTAAGAACTTCAAAAGCATAGACAAACAGAAACCTCGAGCATCAGTAGCACAAAGGATTACCTCGGCAACTTCAACAATTCCTGCTTCGTCGAATAGCTTAGCCAACTTCTCGCTGTCCATATCGAAAGGCAAATTACCGACAAATAGCTTGGCATCCTCAGGTGGCTCTGGGTAATCATCTTCTCCCTCCCCTTCAACAAACCCATCTCCAGCGATTACTTCACCATCTTCGACCTCGCTCCCTTCTGTCACATTTTCTTCTCCCTCTTCCTCCCAATCCGAAACACGAGCATCAGTCTCCTCCTCAACTTCATTTTTTACCTCTTGTTGAGCCCAACCAGAGGTATGGACCACAAAACCCATCACATTTGATGGAGATATATTCTTCTTCAGATATAGCCAAGAAGGAAACGAAGAGGCAGACGAGCAGTTGAGGTGAAGGAGTTTTACGGGTTTTGCAGGGAGAGCGATAAATGGGTACCCGGCCTTAGTGGCGAAGAGGGTTGAAGGAGAGGTGAGGCTGCCTCCTGCCATTGACAGCGGCTTGAGTAGGTTTGTAGAAGCATAAGACATGACCGATATGGAGACAGAGAGAAAGAGGGGAGGGAAGCAAATGGGAGGAGAAGATAAGGGGCAGGAGAGAGAGAGAGAGAGAGGTTTACAGAAGAGGGTCTTCTTCGGCAGGGTCAGAAAGGGCCAGAGCCAGAGGAATATCGTAAGCTCAGATATTTTAATCTGCAGATAACCTTGTGAATGGTGGTATCTATGAAGCCCTAGTCGTAGGGCCATATTGGATTTGGCCGTATCTTCCTACAATACGGTCGCAACTTGCAACCGATCTGGCCAAGACCGATTCCAATTCCAAACGATCCGGCTCATTCGATCTATAAACTGAACTCAGCCTTATCTCAACTGTGGAATCAACTACATAGATTATTGTCCTTCAATTAATTCTATTCGAAATCACCCTCCTCTCATGAACAGGTACGTTCACACATCACCTCTCAATCTCACCCTTTATGGCTTACGTAGTCTAAAATTTTTTAATGGTTTATTTTGTTACTGGGCCAATTTGAATTGGGCTTGAAACTTAACAATTGGATAAAAGGAAATTTAGGCCAAACTTATCCACAAGATTTGGGCCCCAATGAAGGTGGCACATGATATATATGTTTGATATTAAATATGATTTAGAATGGGTGCGGGCTAGGCATGCCACCCACTTTTGATAAATTAGTTGTATACATCAATCACAATGTTAGACAAAATAGGACAATGAGTCTTTTACTAAAAACTTAGGAGAGAAAATGACAAATGTTGAGCAACCTAGCAACAAGCCCAATCTTTTCCATTTTTTAAGAAATTATCGACTTCTGTATGAAGACCCATAAATTGATTTCTTCATACATCCTTTGATGAAAAAATGTCAGGTGGAAAATTTTGCAAATTGAAATTCGAAAAGAAAAAAAAGATTCCATATAAAAAATTCACTGTTTTTTAACCAAGGGAGAAACAAGCAATGTGAAAAACACTAGGCAGAAAAGCACTACGGAAAAAAGATGATAGCAAATTTATTCCACCCTACTTGATACAATGGACCATATAGTATGGGCCAACTTGGCCTAGATAGGATAGCCCATGATGTGGAAGTTTTCAAAATTAATAGCAAATTATAGCAGTTATAATGGAACATATATCATGGGCAAACATTAAATCAGATTGATGGGAAAATGAAGCTTGAGAACCATGTTTGTCTGAGTTTCGACGCCCAAAAACATGGGAAAGTGGAGCAGGGGTAAAGGTATCTTTTAACAATTCATCCATACTTCTCCACATGTCTGGGTGTGGAGAATGTGAACTTGCAAAGTTCTTTCTCTCTTTCTTTTTTTTTTTTAATAACCTGAAAATTTTCATCAAATTATTTCATGGAAACTAACAAAAGGGAGGGAAAAACAAAATCAATATCGAACCAAATTGAAACGGCAACCAAAACTTACAACAAAATTGAAACGGCAAAGCATGTCATCGCATTCTAAGTTCTAGTTCTTCGCCCTCTTCCCTTGCTACATGGGATGCTCTGAGGGTCTGGGTGGCTACACATGTGGTTTAATGGAATTGAATTTTTCAGGTCCTCACTTTTCTTGGTCAAATAAACATCGGGGACAAGATCTAATTATGGTCAGTATTGACAAAGTATTTGGCAATGAAGAGTTATTTCACCTTTTGGACTGTATTCAAGTTTATCGGAATGCAATGATGGCCTCAGACCATACTCCACTTCTTGTCCATTTGATTCCTAAAAGGAAGTGGGGGCCTGCCCTGTACCAGTTTGAGTCCAAATGGATTGGGCATCCTGAGCTCCCTGACATTGTCAAGGAAGCTTGGGATTCTCCTGTGGATGGGTCGGCTTCCTTTTGTGTTTTTTCTAAACTCAAGAGGTGTGGGTGTAAACTTAAGGGTTGGAGTCAATCTAATTTCAAGAATAGCAGTAAGGAGATTGCTAGGCTATCTTTAGATCTTGAAAATATCCAATCTAATCCTAATCGCCCTTTTATGCAGGATAAGGAACTGGAGATCCGTAAAAAATTGGAAGATTTTCTGCTACAAGAAGAAAAATATTGGGCTCAAAGATCTCGTGTTCATTGGATTATTGAGGGAGACAAGAACACGACTTTTTTTTATGCTACTACAGCAAGGAAGTGACAATTTAATCATATTTCTCGGCTCTGATCAACTGAGGGTATCTGGATTTTAGACAACAATGATCTCAGTAAAACTTATGATAAAGTTGAATGGCCTTTTCTTGAGGCCATGTTTTTCAAATTAGGCTTTCATGATAAATGGGTTAATTGGGTCATTCGATGTGTGTCAACAGTCTCCTACCATATCAAAGTTAATGGGTCCATCATTGGTACAGTCAAGCCCCAGAGGGGCCTTAGACAAGGCTATCCTCTCAGCCCTTATCTATTCATTTTGTGTCAAGAAGCGTTTTCCTCTTCTATTACTCATGTTGATTATACTAGGCTACTCTTTGGAATTTGTACAAGTAGGGCTGGCCCTTGTGTTTCCCATTTACTTTTTGCTGATGATCACATGATTTTTCTAAATCTTGCAATCAAGATGTTTTTTGCATTAAGGATATTCTTAGGAGGTACAAAAGTGCTTCAGGACAAGAGGTTAATGTGTAAGTCAAGCATTCTGTTTAGTCCTTCCACTCCGGTCCAAATTAGAAGGGACATTGGTCAAATCTTGGGGTTTAAAGAGGTTACTAATCATGGAAAATATTTGAGAATTCCCTCGGAATTTGGTAGATCTGAGAGAGCTCTTTTCTCTAACATTGTTGAGTGTGTTCAAAGCAAGCTATCTTGCTAGAAAGAGAATTTTCTATCTGCTGCAAGTAAAGAAATTTTGCTTAAGTTTGTTGTTACTACAATTCCCTCATTTGCCATGTCTATGTTTGCCTTACCCGTGAGTATATGTGATGAGCTTAATCGGCTTATGAGGTGTTCTTGGTGGAAGGGCAACACGGGTAAACGGGTTTTTTGGATCAAATGGTCTAATCTTTGCCAAAGTAAAAAATTTGGAAGGCTAGGGTTTCGGGACCTTGCTTGCCTTAATTTAGCTCTCCTTGCTAGACAATGCTGGAGGTTTATCCATAATGAGGAAGGGTTTTAAAGGAGAAATATTTCCCAAACTGTTCCTTTCTTTTGGCTCTCTCTAGGCCTACTAGTTCATGGGCTTGGAAGAGCCTTTTAAAGAGCAGAACCCTTTTGCTTCAAGGGCTCTGGCGTAATATAGGTAATGGGTTAGATACTTTCATTTACTCCGATCCTTGGCTGTCCTTCTTTAGGGGGAAGATCTCTAGCCCTTACACTGCACTACTTGTTGGTAAGGTTTCAGATTTGTTTTTTCAAAACAGATTTTGGAATGTGAATTTAATAAATTCTTTGTTCTCTAGCTCAGAAGCTGCAGCTATCCTTCAAATTCCGCTTCCTATTTTGGATAGGAAAGACAACTGGAGGTGGGGTTTCTCAAAGAATGGTATGTTCACTATTAAATCTGCCTATTATTGTGCTTTCCAAGCTACTTGCCCCTCATCTGCCTCTCTTGATATGATATGGGGCATTATATGGAAGCTAGATATTGCCCCTAAGGTAAAGCTTTTCATTTGGAGATGTGCCTCTGAGGCTTTGGCTGTTAAACAACTCATCTTTCACTGTAATTTGGCTGATAGTTCTATCTACCCCATTTGTAAGTCTTCTGAGGAAACAACTATTCATGCTCTTTTTTTATGTCCCTTTGCAGCAACTTGCTAGTCTGTCTCTCTCCTCAGGTTTAACACCCTAGAATTTAATGGTTCTTGCCTTAAAGATTGGTTGAATTACTTGTTTGTAAAGTATAAGGGCATTCCCCATAAAAAGGATTTTGATGTTGTTTGGTCTGGTCTCTTGTGGCAGATATGGGAGACTAGGAACATAGTTGTTTTCGACTTTGTGGAGCCAAATCTTTTATGTACTATTTCTACTCTCAACACCTCAATTTAGGAGGGCATGCTTCACCTATCCTCTCAAGTGGCGGGTGGCCTGGTTGATTCTCCTTCAACCTCTCCAACTCCTCCTTCTCCCTCCCACCGAGTTCTGTTCTCAGATGGGGCCTGGTCTATGCATCTCTTGAGGGGCAGCAGAGGAGTGATTATCAAAGATTATAACAGGTGCTTTGTTGCGGCATGTTGCAAAACAAGCTTCTCTTTCTCGGCCGCTGTGACTGAAGCTGAAGCCATTCGGGATGGTTTACTTTTAGCTTTAAGCTTGGGTTTTAGTTGTTTGAATGTATTTTCTGATTGTTTGTCTGTAGTTAATGCTATCTCAGGAAGCCTGAACTCTTTAAATTGGGCTGCTAGGATGGTTGTTGAGGACATTTTTCTCTTGTTTCTCAATGTGGTTCTGTAAATTTTTTCACATCCCCCCGGTCCTCCAATAGAGAGGCTCACCTCCTTGCTAAGGGAGCTTTACGTCTGGGTCTTTCTCATACTTGGTGGGGCTCTCCCCCATTAGCTTTGTTTCCATCTGTACCTGTTAGGAGGTTTTCCTCCTCAAGCTTTGCTTAATGAATTGTTTTCTTCTGTCCAAAAAAAAAAAAAATATATATATATATATATATATATATAAAGAAATAGACCCTCTTCTTCATCTAAGATTCCTTCTTAGATCACAATTCACAATTTTCATGTTCCTGCATAAGTTCCCAAGTAATGGGAGGATAGTAGCGATGGATTTGGAATTGGTTTCAAAGAATTTTTTTTTTTAATTAAAAAAAAAAAATACAATACAAAGCAAAGCAAACCTAAAATTAAAATTTAAAGGTATATAGCTCACCAGGAGTGGGCCTGTAGTGAGTTTGGGTTGGCCCAATATCCTTGCTTGGATATATTGGACCATAGGCCTTTATTACGTGCATTGGTTTGGACTGGGCATGGATTCATGAGCTTGATATCTGCCTGAGAAACTCATGAGTTTAAAAACTGAGGAAGTGAGGATTGTTCAGAGCTGGACTTACCTCGGCATTCTCACTTACATATACTTAACAAAATTTTATCAGGAAAAAAAAATATATATGTATATATATATGGGGTTGAGAAGGAGGATTTCCTTCTTCAACCATTGTAAAGGAGGAATCCCCTCACCATGGCCAATAGTAACGTTAGAATTTGATACACAGAGGGGGTTGTTTTCACTTTGTCAATAGTAGTGAAAATGAAATGATGGTTCAAGAGTCATATCATGCGGTTCCATTACCAATAGAGACGAGTGAAGTTCATTAAGATAAGGCCTCCTCTGCTTACAAGATTCTTATTTCATACAATCGTTGCAATAGTGTCACTATTATTTATTAAGCAAAAGGTTTTCGTCACATAGGGTGAAGAGATAGTCTTTCCGGCCGTGGCAATTTGATGATATGATTTGATTGTTGGAATGGTGAGTCTAATGATTAAATCTCATCCTCTATTACCTTCCTTGAGTTGGATCCAAAGGTTAGATCCTATGGCTAAAGAGATTCTCTTTTCAGCATGGGTGAAAGAAAACTCAATCCACTTTATTATCAAAATGCCATTTTGTAGAATATTGATTAGTTTATGTTGCAACTGGCTTTTACTTTAATCTTGTTTGTTATTATTGACTTCAAGAAAGGTAGTGAGGAAAAACATTTATAGTTATTCATAACCATTGAAGACTGATACCGAGTATAACTATGTATAAAGTTGATTGACGACAAGCTAATCCATATTTTTGAAATAATACTTGAGTTGAGTTGAGTTGAGTTAAATTGATTGATGACTAGCAGCATATAAGATTTTATTAACATCATTTTTCCAACATAAATAAAGACAGCTACATAATCTTTTACACTCATGGGATCAAGGAACATTAAAAAGTGGGACGACAAATGTTGTCACCCCTTAACGAATTTGGAGTCAAATTAGAGTGACTAATGTTGTTTGATTAGAGTTGAGAGACATGGAGGAGTGTTTCAAGTCTCTGTAACCTGTGTAGCACTCGTGGTATCTTGAGAGAAGTGAGAGGCTTTTACGTCCCCCACCAATGTTCCACCGCAACTCTCTCTCTCAATAATATCATGAATGTCGTCTCAAGTGTATGTTGTGCTATGAGATGTGCCAAACTTCATTTCTTTTGGCTTTCTCTCTCTCTCTCTCTCTCTCTCTCTCTCTCTCGCTCGGCATCTTTACATTTTAACTGATTTAAAAGGAAGCTTTTCAGGTGTCAAATAGCCTTTCGACATTCTTGGGATAAGAGAGTTTTCACCTCTTTAGACCTCGCATATTCAGGATCTTTCATGCATAAGTAAGTTCCTTTTTAAAAGGAAGCTTTTGGGTGACTCATCCTCCGACATCTAGTTATGTTTCTTTCTTTGTGCTGATGATCTAGAAGGGAAAAAGGGATTACAGTCCAAACGTTATGTTTTCCAGCCAGTTAATCCTCATGTCTTATCAGTAATCAATTTCCTTCTCTTTATGTCTTACTCTAGCCTCATATCACTCTCAAACTGAACAAAAAAGCCAGTCCCTAATGAGTAATAAATAAACACCACACAGGCATACACCCCACTCCACTACCCTTCTCTCTCTCCCCACCCCCCAAGGAAAAGGAAATTAAAACAAGGACTTCCATGCAAGTATGCTCCACTAGCTTGAGGGGATATAGATTAGATGGAAGAGTGTCACTCTTGCAATTAGGTATTTACGATTACGGGTTGGTTTGTCTAATTGTCAACATGATAATGATAGGATCTTGTACCTACACCGGTGGCTTACTCTCTTTCCTTTTTGCATCCCTATGTCTCTACATAGAGGGACATAAAAAAGGGATCCTATCAACTTTATTTGACCTAAAATAGTAAGCTCATGAGCTTTGTCTTACTTCACCGTTGGAACAAGAAATGGCCATCTCAAAGTACATGACATACAAGCAACACCGACGAGGCCTAGGAAGGTAACCCTATTGGGAGTCAATGGATCCATAATACTTGCAGCCTCCCAGACTTCATGTTACACACTTTAGGCTAGGCCTTGCAATGACAAACCTTATAGATCACACTGATCTATCTTTTAAACCAATCTCTTACTCTCTCAATTAGGTCATCATAAGAAAATATTATTAAATATTTATCTGTAAGTGAGAGGAGAGGGAAGGCACGTCTCTCCTTCTGAGGTCATGGACCTTACGAGTTTATAACCACTGCATGAACCCTTGGGGGCAGCACTTGGACATGACACTTAATTAACCAGTCTTTCTGAGTGATCAACCACATCGGATTGAGAATAAGAAGGTTACCCGGAAATAGATCTCTTTTCATGGACCGAGTTAATATTACTAAATCTTTAAATGAAGTGAGAGGAAGAGGAGGAAAGGCACACCTTGTAGAAACACAATCCTAAAACGATGCATAAAATAATGGTAAAACAAGAACAAACAATGCACGCAGATTTAACGAGGTTCGATAAGATTGCCTACGTTCTTGGTGAGATGAGATCCTACTTCACTATCAATGGAGAATAGAGTTACAGTGCTCGTCCCTCACTCCTCTCAGTATTGCTTACATCACAGAAAAAGGAACTTTCGCTACAAAATATATAACAAAAAATCTTAATCCAGAAAGTACAAAATATAGGGACTACTGTCCTGCCTGTCGAGGTGCCTGCACCAGTATTTTCTAGATTAAACTGTGACGGAATACAAAACATCGTACACCAACACACCTCTTAGGATTGTGAATCAGGTTTTCATACGATCTGATTCATGCACATGGAATCCAAACAAGGCTTTTCCTTGTTGTGGATTCCATGGGTGTAGACTAGGACCATATGAAGAATGGTTCTCGTACGAAAACCCAATCCACTCTCATTTAGGTGCTCAGTTCTAAGATCATGGACCTTACAAGTTTATGATCACTATTAGAATTCCCTTAGGAGCAACAATTGGACATGAAACTTAATCGGGCTACACGGGTGATCAACCACATCAAGATTGAGATAAAGAAGGTACCCGAAAATGAACCTCTTTTTTTTTTTGGACCGAGGTTTTTTTTTCCACCCACAGTGAAGAGAGATCTCTTAATCCATAGGTTCTGATTATTCGAGGGACTGCAGAAATAGTGATAAGGACATTTCGGACTTTGTACAATAAAAGGGTAGAGGCAATGATGACACTGCAATGGTTCAATTCTCTTAGCCGATCATAGAGAAAAAAAATTCTATTCCCTTATTCCCAATTTTTACTGCCTGAATGAACTCTTAGTTGAGGAACCCATTCTTTTTGGTAAAGAAGTGGGACACCCTCTTCATTTGTTAGTTTGTGAAAGAACGCAAATTGGATTGGATCATTACCCTCTTCTTGTTCTCAGGTAACAAGTAAAGCACTGAACAATGATAAGTGAAAGGCTTGGGAGGACCTCAAGAGCTCAGGTAACTTGCGGAAGAAAGAAAGGCTAAAGAGAATTATGAAACTAGTCTTTGTCATTATTCTAAACCTAATTTAAAGCAATGATAGGCTTTATTATACGAGCCACACTTGGATGAAACACCGGGGGTCCATTTGTCTATTTGGAAGAGACAATTCAAAGATGAGAGGCTGTTTCAGGTTACTATATATACAAGCCATGAAATAAGTCATTGCAGCATAAGTGGAGAAACAATCAGAAAACAAGAGCACCAACAAGATTACTGTTTCCCACCTTTAAAAGTCTCAAAAGCATCTTCTAATGTGTAAGAGAAACAATCAGAAAACACAAGCAGCTGTCCTCTTAAACTCTTGACTCGAAAAACTTGAGGAGAAAAACCGATGTAATACTGTACTCTCTGGTTTTTCCTTTCACATTGAAGGATTTTCCATGCAAATTTGGTGTTGTTGTTTTCTTCAAATGAAACCTAAAATGATACAGAAAGGAATGGAAATCGCAAGCAAATAATCAATCACACATTGCAATGACTTACGTGGTTCAACAATATTACCTATGTTCGTGGGGACACGAGATCTGCTTCACTATCAATGGAGAATAGGATTACAACCGCTCGTCTTCAGCCTCTCTCAGATTACAGAGAATGAACATATATCACTACAAATTTATAACAAAACCTACATAGGCACACATTACCGGAATACCATAGCCCTAAAAAACACAGAAAGACCTACAGCCTTTTAATGACCCTTAGAAATCAGCCCACATACACAAGTGACATGATACATGACATCCTACCTCAACGTACATGTACACACATATTTGTTGACTATTGTATCTTTGATTCACACACAAACGGAAGGACCTTGTTTCCAGACATGGAGTCCCTGCATAGGCTTCTAAGTAGGAGTACTTTTTAGTTTGTATTTTGATGAATGGATTTTAATGAGTTATGTGGATATATGGAGGATGCTAATATAACTTGCCATGGTTCCCATCACAAATGTACAACAGGACCCATTCCAATACAGGTGTATGTCAATAGGGAAACACAATTTAGAATCTTGGCCTACATGAAAGTCATGGCAGGTGACTAGCTTCAGCTCAATAGTTGCTGCACTGCATATAGCAACTGAAGTTTTCTCCATCTCCAGCCATGTTGATGGGTCCCTCTGAAACACCTTTTTGGCCAAAATGCGAACCCAACTGAGTCATAATAGGAATCAGATCCATGAACCTGTCCTCAATAACATCACTGCCTCTTTCATACTAACAAAGAAAATTGAGGTTGTGTTTGATATATGTATAGTCAAAATAGATTCTGGGTCTGTAACATATTCTGAAATCTAATACTTCTCTATCTTTTTCGTTTCAGAATACGTTTTAGACCTAAAATCGATTCTGAAAACTGTTAAAAAGGGTTTGTAAAGAGTAGGTTCCACCACCACCCGTGCAACATGCTTAGAACCAGTTGGTTCTCTAGATTCACAAAAGGACTGAAGGGACAAGGCAAGGGTGTCTGAGATGATGGTAATGTAAAACAAGAAAAGCAATAAGACAAGAGTAATCAAAGCTTATGATGATTTGAAAGAAGCAAAGAAACATTCTATTAGCTCACCATTGGAAACCCATCTCAATCAAACCCACATAAAGAGAACTCCATTTGAACCATCTCAATCAAAACCCACGTAAAGAGAACTAAAAATGATTCTCCCTTTTTCTTTTGTTTCTCCCAGTGGAAAACCTTTGAGATCTTGATAGCCATATGTCCCCTCCATAGCACCCCTTTTGGGAGCAAACCAGCAAGGTTTTAGGAAGTCTTTCAAGTCTTCAGTACTTATTGTATACAAAGAACGCACGTAAGTTGGGAAGGCATTAATTGGAATTAGGGGCCTGGTCAAAAAGGTTTAGCGTTATAGGATGAGGGTAGGTGGTTGCCTGCTCTAAAGTCTAAAATAAGCTGTTCCCCTATTTTTAGTCTTTTGACTTCTCATCTTAGGGGAGAAATTTTGCGTATAGCCAATGTATGACTGAAGTTGTGTCGGCTTGTTGGTGTTTAGTGGAGTTTATGATCTAACTTCACTAATTGATTTGATTCACTTTTCTTTTTCATTTTTTCATTGATTTGATTCATTGCCTTCCTTAAAGTATGGTACATGCTTACCCTTTAAGCCTTTTTTTAAATCCTTAATGTGGGTATACTAGAGAGTGAAAAATAGGGAACTATTGGAGGTTACGATGTCTTGTATTTTGCCGAATAGATGTGTGGTTGATTCTGAGGGATCATTCAGGATTCATAGGGTCTGAAAAAACTAAAGCCTTGAGGCTTTGATTAATTGAAAAAGTATAAGGACAAGCCGCTATAATCCTACTTACCATTGATATTGAAATAGATCTAATTTCGTCATGGGTATATATAGAAAATCTTACCAAACCATATAAATTCTTGATGCATTACTATGTGATTGTTTGTTTGTAATTTTCATTCCTTTCTGCATAATTTTAGGTTTTCATTTCTATAGTAACAAGAGAAATAAGAACTAACACACAAGACTCACAGTGCAATGGAAGTGCCAATGTCATATGAGAGAGAGAGAGAGAGAGAGAGAGAGAGAGAGAGAGAGAGAGAGAGAGAGTGAGTAAGTATGTAAATTGTTTATTTGTCAATTAATATATATATATATATATATATATATATTTCAAAGCAGATGAACCAAATCCCAACGAAATCTAATAATCTAAGTTAAATTTGCACAAAAATATAATTAAATCTTGAATGCTTACTTACTTTTAGTTCAAATGCCTTCACCTCTGGGTGGTTGGTATGATCATGGAAAGGGAATGTAATTTACAGTTTCATTGTAGAATGTAGCTCTCTTGAGCTTTTCTCAATGGATTTGGCACCTAATTTTAGTTATGGAAAAAGATGTACACATTGTCGATCATAGACGTCTTCACACACTTTCTCTTCTCCATTAGTTTCTGACACTCTCTGTCTTTCTTGAGTATATAGACTCATACACAAACAGTGAGATACTCTCTCCCGTGTAGCTATGGATTAGTGTGGGAGAAGCCAATTCTATTCAATGGTTGGAAAATCCATATTAAGCCTTTAGCGATTTGATGGGTGCCATGGGCACACCCCACATGAAATATGTGACAATAGCCGAAGTATGCGACATCCAATATCCAATAGTCAAATCGACCATATCGATCATCCATGTGGCTTAAAGATGATGGAAGTAGATAGCCTCCCTAATTAATGAGGATAATATTTGAAGTGATTGTTTGATTAATTACCCTTTTATCCACTACTTTTGATAATTTGATGGGATTCTTGGAATGATATCAAGGGTATTTTGGACTTTGTATAATAAGAGAAGTATAATTGTGATATCCCACTGATAGAATCCTCCCGTCTATGGTGAAGAGAAACTTCATCGATAAAACTGTACCACGATATTGGTGAAGGATGGTCATTATCGCACTTGAATGGGTACAAAAAAATTAGAAAAGAGCATTTTAGACCTCGCTCCAACATATAGTGGGAAGGAGTAATAATGACAGAAGATTTGTGAAGAGCCCTTGGCCATTTTCATAGGCAATGCAACCTCATTAATCCATAAGGCTAAAAAGACCTTAGGACTATACCCATCTAATCAATTAAAGGTTAAATAAAACAGTCCAGTACTACCCTACTTAAGGGCAACCCTAACCCCTACCACACAGTCAATAGAATCAAAAGCCCTTATAAGATCTAAGGTAGTAGGGAACATCACCGATCAGATTTGCCATCTCCTGATATCATTTCCTGTTTAAAAAACAAAAGCATGGGAAAGTCGCAGGGATTGGAGGAACTAGAAAGGAAACCAACAGCACGCTTGTATTAAAAAAGGCATTTTATATTAGAGGGCCGAAACACATTAAGAGGCGACTCATTAGTCATTTCCTTATAAATAATAGGAACAAAAGTTGCTTTGAAATCCCCACTCCTACCGTTTCATATATATCTACAAAGCGGTGTAGAGGAGTGTACCAATGAGATGGAGTTTCGTATAAAGGCAAAAGTTGCTTTGAATGACTCTCCCATCAACCATTCCATATATTTCTGTAGGAAGCGACCCAGAGGAGTGTATCAATTGGATGAATTAGGTTTTGTATAGAGGAGGGCAATGAGGCCATTTAATGTAAGACAAAAGATAGAGAGAGGATCCTTGTTAACATGCCATGCCTGGTGGTTCAAAGAACTTTTTCCCATGTGTATGTAGGGAAAAATATTGTTGTCTACTCTCATAGCTCTTGTGGCCAGAGTCTAGACACATGAGCATACAAAATTACCACCTCACCCCTTATGAAATAAAAAATCTCAACCATGTGTATACCCCTACGGAGTTTTTTGTTCGCCCTCACTCTCTTCAAGGGGTTACTTGACGAGGCAGTGATCTCCTGCCCATGTATATATAGGGAAAAATAATGTTGTCAGCCTATGTAGCATATGCTAGTGCCTCTCTATGTCTATCTCTCTCTTCTCTCTTATGAAATGACATATTTATCGCTTATTGTGGGAGGAGAGATAGATACAGGGAAGTGCTAGCATAGGCTACATAGCTTGACATTGAACTCAATCCCATACATATATAGGGAGAGGGTTCTCTAAGCAAGCAATATAGAGGAGTGCACCAATAAGGTGTGGCAAAATGGTATTGTACATTGGAAGGCAGCAGTGTCATGTCATATGAGGAGAAGAGAGAGAGACATAAAAGTGCTAACATAACCTGACCCGGTGATTCAAAGAACCTTTTCTTATATATACAATGGAAGAAGTTTCTCACAACGCTGGATGGAAATCTGCACAAATGAAAGGGTGGGAGATGGATTCGTTCAATAAGGGACCTACAATTTGTCTGAGGAGAGAGTATCAGTGTAATTCCGAGGCCTCATTATGTGAGAGGGCGTGGAAAATAATCTGCACTCAAGCATTGTGTGGATTTTTTCCTTATATATACATATATGCTTAAGAAAAGATAGGTAACAAGATAAGGCCCCCCACTATTAGCTAGTAATTCAAAAGCAATATGGTTGGACTTCTCTCCTCACTTTGCTTAGGCCTCTCTTTAGGACTAGCTTTGAGCTTTGTCTTCCTCTATTTCTTGTTTGTAAAACATGAGTGGGATACTAAAAACAACAGCTTACCTCATGGGAGCATGGGATGGCCTTTGTTGGGAGAAACCCTTGCCTTCCTCAAGCCACACAAGTCCAACACTCTGGGGAGCTTCTTACAAGAACATTGCTCTAGGTAATACTGTCAATTCCTTCACATCTCCCATTTTTTTTTTTTTTTTTTTCTCTCTCTCTTGATTAGACCAATTTTGCAATTTCTTGGTTAACTGAAATGGGCAATCTCCTATTATTATTTCTGCAGGTATGGGAGAGTTTTCAAGTCCCATCTATTTGGCTCTCCGACCATTGTCTCCTGCGATCATGAGCTGAACATGTTCATCCTCCAGAATGAAGAGAAGCTATTCCAAAGCAGCTACCCCAAGCCCATCCATGAAATACTTGGTGAGCAGTGTTTGCTTGTTGTCGTCGGCGACATTCATAAGAAGCTCAGGAGCTTCGCACTTAGCTTTACCAATATCTGTAAATCAAAACTGGAGTACCTCGACGGCATAGATGAACAAGCAACCTCAATGATGGAGTCATGGAAAGAGAGAAATGAAGTCATGTTCTGCAAAGAAGCCAACAAGGCAAGAACTTATATCATCTTTGATTCTAATCGAATCTCCATTATTGTAGTATTGTTTGTGTTCTTTGATCCGTCATATTGATCCTATAAATATTATTTCGACTCTTCTCATCTATGGCAGTTTACTTTCAATCTTATGGTGAAACAAATACTTAGCCTGGAACCAGAAGACCCACTTACCTCTAAGATATTAGAAGACTTCCTTACTTTCATGAAGGGGTTGGTGTCTCTCCCATTACATGTACCAGGAACCTCATATGCCAAGGCTGTGAAGGTAATTAAGGACCACTGATTCAAAACTAAGAAGTGATGAATAGAAGCCTCTTTCTGTTAATGGAATGGGTATTAATTTGGAATGTGCAGGCTAGAGGAAGGATTTCTTCCACTGTAAGAGCCATTATGGAAGAACGCAGAAAGTGGGATGTGGGGCTTGCAAAAGGAGACTTTTTGGATGTGCTTTTATCAAGTAGAGATTTGACTGATAAAGGGAAAGTGAATATTGTATTAGACCTTCTGCTTGCAGGCTATGAAACTACCTCCACACTCCTGGCCTTGACTGTATACTTCCTTGCACACTCAAAAGAAGCTCTTAAACAATTAAAGGTACACCTCCCTCTCTCTCTCTCTCTCTCTCTCTCTCTCTCAAAAATAGATACTAAAATGTAGAATATATATACAGGAGGAACACCATGGAATAAGGAAAGAGAAGCAGAAGGGGGAGGCCTTGAGCTGGGAAGATTACAAGAAAATGAAGTTCACACAAAATGTAGTAAAGTAGTAACATTATAACAGTAATTAATGCTTCAATATCACTAGTTTCATGGCTTTTGTAGGGTCTTTATAATGGAACTAACAAAGAATGATTTTGGTTCATGGAAACCCTTGTCCAGGTGATAAACGAAGCTCTGAGGTGTGGAAACATAGTCAAATTTGTCCACAGGAAAGCACTCAAGGATGTCAACTTTAAAGGTTAATTTCCAACATGAAATCATTTAACTTATATAAGTGTCGTTGCTCTTGTTGAACATTGAAATGCCCTCTTTAATTTTCAAGAAAAAAAAAAAAATCTCTGCACCTATGGTGAAAAGAGAGAATCTTCCACATCTTAGTGCATCCGTCCTTTCAACCGTGTATAATAAAATTGAGAGTTTAATGATAACTAAAGAATCCAATCACATGGTCACATTACTAGTAGCGAAGAGATTTCTCTAGTCACGGTTGAAGATGTGATCTAATTACTTGTCTTTATTTTTCAAAAATATATATAAAAAAAAAAAAGGTTGATTGGTTGTGTTTCTTGCATGCAGAATATTTCATTCCTTCAGGGTGGAAGGTTCTTCCGGTCTTCACCGCAGTACATCTAAATCCATCCCTTCATGAAGATGCCCTTGAGTTCAATCCTTGGAGATGGACTGTATGTACTTCTCTCTCATTTTTTATTATATATTATTTTTGGGTTTTGAGATTATCAACCCGTTATAACACGAAAATCTTCATAAATCAATTCACATTAATTCCCTTATGAAACCTTGTGGTATCAATCCCCATATGATTGATATAGAATAATTGATAGTTTGAGCTGCGATCCATTTATTGGAAGAGGAGTTATTTCATTGGGATCAGTTCATGGAACTTCATGCCATCATGATTCACTATTACATTTTTTAATATTTTAGATGGCACGATTGAGTGAAATAAAAGAAAAAGTCAAGCCCATCTATATATGGACTATATCATTTTTCAAATATTTTAGATAGAGATGGTTGACTAAGAAAAGAATGGTACGATATGGTGCATCAATGATCAACATACCATATATTTTTAGATAAAAATCTTGATTTAAAATAAGAGATGTTTTCTAACCTTTCATATTGCTTTTCAACAAGACACTCTCTCTCTCTCTCTCTCTCTCTCTCTCTCTCTCTCTCTCTCTCTCTTTAAACTCATAATTCGGAGTCGAATTGGTCTTTACCATTAGATTCGGTCCCAAAAACCCTAGAATTTACCCCTCTGATCATAAATTCAGCAATCTTATCCCAAAAACCTTAGTAACGGCAAGAATTGAGATCGATCACGATCGATTTGTTCAATTTGATTTCAATTTTTGAAACCATGATCTCATGGGAGGGAGAAAACTAGTAAGTAGACAATGTCTATGTCCAGATTATTAATGTTGTCATATGCTTAATTTGACACTCAACAGGGTCAAGGGACAGACAAAAATGTGCTACCATTCGGCGGGGGAGTTCGTCTCTGTCCTGGGGCCGAGCTTGGTAAATTAGAAGTTGCATTGTTTCTTCACCATCTTGTGCTCAATTACAGGTATTTTCTCTTTCAAAGATGATTTCATTTTTTTCACTTCTCTTTACTTGCAACCAAATGGAGCTTGAGTTTTCAATATATATATTTATATTTTAAAGAGAATAAGTATTGAAACTAAGTTTGATGGGAAAAAAAAATCTAACCCAATGTGTGATTGATTTATGGTTTTGGTTTCAGATGGAAGACCAAAGGTGAAGACCATCCTATTGCCTACCCTTACGTGGAATTCAAAAGGGGATTGCTTCTAGAGATAGAACCAACTGAAAGAAGACTAGAAGAGCTGTAGTGGACATGAATATATAATGTTCAGTCTAGTAAAGCAAGAAAAAAAATATATGCAATTCCAAATTTTTTTAAGATAGTTTTCCCAATACATATCATCTTTTAACTTGTTTCCATGTTCATTCTATCTCATGTATTCAAACTTTAAAGTATACTACCAAAAACAAAGATAGGGCAGGCTTTAAAAGCTGGTATTGGCTCCGAATGTGTTCTAGAAGCTGTCGGAATTCGACATGATCGGGCGAGACCCTAGAAAAACTGTATGGAGAGCCCAATTTGGAGGGGCTTAAATCGAAATTGATCCGGCCAATTCAGATGGCGGAGACAACCTCGGGACATGTGCATGAATCCTCTCGGCCATCCGATGCTCACCGCATCCCCGCATTCATTACAGAGAATAACCGTTCGTTTGAAGGGGCTTAAATCAAAATTGATTCGGCCAATTCGCCCAATTTGATTCCGCTTTTTTAAAACCCTAGGATAGGGAAAGGGTATTGTCTTGGTCATATATGCGGATCTGGATCAAGATTGGTTGACACTCATCCATCTAATTCTATCAATCTCATCTCACAACGGAGCTTATTTTCAAACAAAGAAACCAATATTGATAGCACATGATGACCAGAAATCTCAAGCAAGAAGTGAGTTGAAAACTAGATGGTTATGGCCATGGAAATGATTCAAGAGACCACCTAATAGTACCTGTAGTAATTCCTTGTTCCTAAATGACTCCAAAATGATGAGGAATTCCAAATGTTCATTCTAGTATCATTTTGATATTTGTGGAAATCAGTAAAAATCCTTGAATTTATCTAGCCATGCACAATTTCCAACCACATAAAGAAGGCCATTAAAATTCCAAGTAAGAGGTGTTGGAACTTGGAAGACTTACAGAAACCAACCAAAGCTTCTAAGAAAATGGTCAACATTCTTGGATTCCATCCCACATCAACTGTGAGTGGAATCCCGGAATCCCCATTCTGATCCTATATTAAATGGTACCTTGAATTAATAGAATTATATTTTGAGATAGAAATCTAACATGGTAGAAAGCATATCTAATGCACAAGGCTCCTGCCATTGTGAGTCAGGGAAAATGTCATAATGTAAATAGTTTTTACCTCCATTTCATGGAGAGGTTGTTTCTTGACTCAAGCTCATGACCAATACTTGGTCATTTGATGTAACATGGTATCACTTAGAATCCATTTGTTGTCTTCTCCAAGTTATCATTCCACATGTAAAGCACGATATGCTGAAGCTACATTTTTTACCAAAGTTAGTAAATACGAGTTTAATATGCGTATTTTTGTTGTATCCGAACGTTTAATTATCGAATCCCTCTTTTTAGGTATAAAACATCATATAAGGAAAAACACGCATTTAGGGATGCCAAATTAAACACGTATTTTCATATATTACATCTTAACAATATATTTTTTTTATTTTAAAAATAAGTAAATAAATAATCAAAACCCAAAACCCCTTTTTGATCGAAAATCCAAACCTAGAGAGGGATGTAAGAATCCTTCTTAGTTTTTATATGCTTATTTACCTAATATTTATTTCAAGCAATTATAAAGAAAGTCTCTTAAGTTCTTTTTTGTTTTATAATATATCCTAAGTACATATATATGTTTCATGACAAATATATATATATATATATATATTTTTTTTTTTTTTTTTTTCCAGAGCAACCATTATTAAACACATATCATATCATTGTCGTATATGTTATATTATGTTCAATTTTTTAATAGTATTATTATCATTTGGCCACTCCAATTGCACAATTGCAGTATGTATTCGTTTTTGTATCATTATTATTCTCAATTTTTTTTTTTTCCGAACTTACTATGCTTGTTAGTCCATACCATTTCATTTGCATCCGAACCGTTGGGTGCCGAAGCCAGAAGGGCCGAACCCGGTCTTCTAGTGGGCAGCCTTCTTTCTTCGACTCCAAGTATCCAACAAATACTTGAACCCAGACGCGAAAACCCTCCGGCTTAATCGCGCACGACACACATCTCCGTCCAGTTCCGATTGTAGTCTCGCAATTTCTTCGATCCTTAGTAAGTTCTCTGCGCCTTTGATCCTTTTTAAGTCTTGTTTTGAATCTTTATAGTGTGAAGAACGTATCTAAGCGATTAAGTTCGGTTTCGATGAAATCCAAAAAAGCTTTGAACTAGGTTTCATCACCATCACGAGATCTTCTAATGGTTCTCCTACCTTTTAGCTCCCTAATCGAAAGTTTCACTCACCATTTCTTATAAATTTGCATTTTTTCTTGTACATTTTAGTTACTGCATTATATAATCCCACTGAACTATCTGCAATTGTTACTCTCCTTGCGTTACCTTTGTGATTTGATATTAGAGTTGCTTGTATCAACTTTGCGTCCTATTTATTTTTTCATCTTTTTTTTTTTTAATTAATACTCTTAACTAGTTAGGAAAAAAAAAAAAAAAAAAGTTGGGGCACAATTCATGATTCCTAGCTATGTTTTATTGAAACGCTAGAGCTGAGGGTTTTTGGCTTTGGAAAACCCATGTCTGAACAACTTTATTGTGTAACATGGTTGTAATTATATGATTTATGACCTTGTTTGTAGGTTCAGTCAAATTTCAAAATGTCTAAGGAAGCAACAGACGTTCCTCCCAGGGGTGGGTTTAGTTTTGATCTCTGCAGAAGAAATGAAATGCTAATGCAAAAGGGTATGAAGTTTCCTTGCTCTTTCAGAAAGACAGGAACAACCATTGTTGGTTTAGTTTTCCAGGTAAGGGAACATGCACAGCCGTTAGTCTATTTAGCTATAATTATTTATTACTATATTTCCTTGCCATTCCAGATTTTGTTTTCTTCTAAATATGGCCTACAAGAACTTGAATACACCTTTCACAATGTTTTTTGGCTTAATAATTTACAGTTATAACAACTTGATAACTTGGCTGATTATTTCTGTATGGATTAAAAGAATCAGACTCCGTAGCTGGGGTTTGGTTAAATTTCTGTTGTAGAAGACAAGAGTTGTAATGTAGTATTGAATTTAAAGACTCAAAACAGTACCAATAGACAAGATCTTTAATCAAAGAAATAATTTAGAATAGGGGGAATATAGATAACACAAAATCAGATGGTCAACAAGGGCTGAATCTCAAATCGAGTTCAGTATTTATGGGGTGAAACACTTTCTGAACACCTGACAGATCTGAAACTATGGATCAATCCTTGTTAAGCCAGGAGAAGGGTAAAACTGTAACTTCACCAACCAGATTAGGGTTTAGAAAAGAGAAAAGTAATTATCAATTGATTATTAGTGAATAACATAAGAATCAGCAATAACAGTGCAATAGAACTATTCGATCAATTCAATACTCAGGTTGCAGCATTCAGAGTCAGGAACAAAGGGCAGAATTGAAAAAACTGAATTAGTCCAGATCAGCAGGTCTGATCTGGGACAAACTTTAATCAAGTTCTTCTTTAGGGTTGAGGAACAACTGATTTAAATTTGAGAATAATCTGATGGATGTATTCACTTAATTGAAATTCATGCAAAAAAAGTGTACCTTATGAATCTCAACTACAAGCAGAATTGGAGAAAATTCAGAACTCAAACTTACTTGTTTATGGCAGGAAGAAGAGGATAAAATAAGAACGAGTAAAGATAAACACTGCAAGTTGGTTGGATGGACCAAAAACCAATCAGACTTGATCAAACACAAGTATATTCACTAATGGAGAAGAGCAGCAAAGACAAAGCTTTTCATTAATCAAAATTTGTGTGCAATGTTGTACTCCTATATATCACATGGCCACAATAGGTTTTAACAACTCCAATACAGGTACTGATATGAATATGCTGACAGTCCCAAAAACAGTAACATAACTCTGAAAAATAACCTTATTGGCTAGGGCAGAAATAGAGTTGAAATTCAGCAGACAATGTGATGATCAGTCAACTAACAATTGGACAATATTAGGACTTAAATATCAATCAGAAACAAGTCCTAATAACATGAACCAAACCCCCAATACTACCCTGATAATGTGGACAGCATAGTATTGCATGTAATCTGGGAGCTTTAGGTCAATTCTGAGAATTTGATAAATCACATTAGGAAGCCCAGGAAGTGCTGAGCTCCTGGTCGAAGGTGACTTGAGATGGCCTTAAATAACCCTCAAAGTTATGCCCTGGATTGATGGTTGATGGCTGATAGCTGAGATCTGAGGGTTCTTGGATTAGGTCATGAAAAAAGGGTAACTTTCTGGAACTTGAGAAAAGAACTCTGTTGGCCAAGCAGCCAGGGTCGAGTGGCTTCCTTGGGGAGCCCAATATGTCAAAAAAAAAAAAAAAAAAAAAAAAAGGGCTCAAGTGACTGCAGGATCTGGAAGTGAATGGAGGTTGATTGCTGCCCAGAGATTACTTCTTCAGGCTGGCAATCTGTGAACAGAACAGCATCAACAGAGATTGATGTTGGTCTTCAAAAGCTTTTGTTCAACCTTTGGACAGAGCTTGGAACATAACAATGATAATAAAAAGGAGAAAAAAGGGAAATCGATGGAGGGGAAATAAGTTGGAAGAAGGGAATAATGGGTTGAGCCTCTCACTCTTCCCTGATCCTCTCACCCTCTCATAGGCCTCTCACCTCAACTGTAACTCTTAGCCAACAGTTTGTAAACAAACATTCTTTCATTACTTCAAATTTTGGGGGACCTCTTATGGGTCATTACATGATATAGGCATAAGTCTTGCCTCCAAAAAGGAAAGAAAACAAAATAGAAACTACCAGAGAAAAGGAAACTAAGACCAAAGGAAGGAAGTCTCTTAAAGAGATCTTCCTTGTACAAGAAGACTCAAACTAAAAAGGAAATAAATAATTAGGAAACAAATCTTACAAGTCTTCTAGAAGAAATCTCCATTCGGTCCATCTTATGTGTCTTGCTGTCCAAGGCAGATCTTTGCACAAAGAAATCCCAATCGTTAGCTTGGATTATTTCCCTAATGTGTGCTGTCCAAGACTGAAATAAACAAATAATAATATTAATCCCACGATTTTGGATTTGGAGAGACCCCTAAAAACTCCCACGCAATCTGGAAAATTCTTATTAATGTGCTGCTTAGTAAGGGTAAGATAGGACCCAAAGGTCCCAAACAAACTGAAAAGGTAGCCCAAGTTATGGGTCAATTGTGAATCACCTTTGAAACCCTGATTAAGGTCTTGGTCTATATCAAGCAAGGGGTAAAGTAGCCCTTCTCTGTGATTCTCCTGCATTATAAATGCAATAAAAAAGATTAAATAGATCAAACTAAAATGAATTGTTTTTCAACCATGTTGAGACTCTTGAGTCGTGAGACAGTTCAATTTGAATTCCATTGTGAAGCTTGAGGATAAAGCAGATCTGATAGCTTGGAGAATGGAATGTTGAGCAAACAAATGACATCAGGGAGAATTTGTTTTACCTTTTCTGTAACCTATAATGGCTGATTGGTCTTCTGTGAGTTTGTAATTTAAAGGTAAAAGGCCAAAAAAGGTAATGCAATGATGTGATGGAACAAGATCTGTTCTGTAAGGGGAATGATAGATGAGTTTTTTGCGAGTATAAACCCTATGAAGGCTCATAATGTCAGCAACTTGCTTATGTAGAGAACACATGTTGGCCATACCTACTTGGCCAAGTAGGAGTATTTTGTTCTTATCAGTTATTAAAATGAAAGCATAAATGTTTGAGAGAATAAAATTCTGAATCGGCCAGGGGAATAAGAAAGTCATCCACTGTTTTCTACAAAGGCCTTGAAGCGAGAACACAGAATGAGGAGATTCTTGCACCTGGCTGCCCACCCCTTTGTATCTTTTTCTGGCATCAATTGGCTTTTACAATGAGGGAAACTTATTTAGGAATCTTAAGCATTAGTGCTTGCTAAATACTTGAGGGCAGACAGCATTTTTTGGCAGTTAGAGGAAGGTTATTATGTTTGGTGCGTCAAACTTGGTTGATAAGCACGGATTTGAGATCCTTGGTAAATTGGGTTACAACATGTGAAGTGCCCTGAATATGGGAAGCAAAGGCACTAAGAATTTCTATAGTGGTTGGGAAAGTAATGCAATCTCATATAACCAAGCAGAGGATGTAGCTTTTGCCCCCAGAAATCTTGGATGAAGAATGCCCATCTGATGGCATTTCAGCCAAATCCTTTAAAATATTGGGTCACCATTCTAGATTGCCCTTTGGAAATAAACTGTTTTTCCCTCTTCGCTGGCGTGCACAGAAATTCTCTCTCTCTCTCTCTTCTTCTTCTTCTTTTTTGGGGGGGATGGGGTGGAGAGGAGAGGGAGGGGGCTATGGCCCTAGTTGCCCCCTTCCCCTAGGTTTTACCCTGGGCCATACAGACCAACATATCGTATATGGGTTGAAATGTTAATAATTTTAGCCCCTGCATCTTATATAGTGCAAAGCTTTCAGCATTATTTTCATTTTAATTGAAAGTTTGATAATCATCATGTGAATGTTATCCTAACGGCATGAGTAAACATTGTAAAATAGTGACTGACCCTTCTAAGCCAGTTAAAATGGATCATAAAATATCTTGTCCAAAATCCAGGTTTGGGCTGGTCCAGGTTGGTGGACAAATAGGTAGAGAGATGCCACCTCATCTGACCCTGACCTGGATTTGTCCAGATTTTTTTCACCCTTATAAGTCCTGCCGTTTGTTTTATGTTGTAATGCAAATTTCTGGGATAGTGTGTGGTCATTTATCTTCTCTTCTTTTTCTTTAAATTTCATTTTCAGGATGGTGTCGTTCTTGGAGCAGACACAAGAGCTACTGAAGGGCCCATAGTTGCTGATAAGAACTGTGAGAAAATTCATTATATGGCTCCTAACATATATTGCTGTGGAGCGGGTACTGCTGCTGATACAGAGGCTGTGACAGGTGCCATTCAACATTTTCCACTTTTCTATTTTATTTTTGGTGTAAAACATTTTCTTTGTAATTGGTATCAGTTTGTGGTAGTAGATGTATGGTACGGCTGCATCAATTTGCCACCTTGTGGTATCTTCTATATCAGCTGTCAGGATTGCAAAACTCTGACGTGTTTACTATAGTTTGAGTTGTTTTTGTTTCTCTTTTCTTAGACATGGTCAGCTCCCAGTTGCAGCTACACCGTTATCACACTGGTCGGGAGTCAAGGGTCATTACAGCTCTTTCCCTTCTTAAGACTCACCTTTTTGGGTAATTTATCATTTTAATTTCTTGATCATTCTGTCCTGGCAACATTAGAACTTCCTATAATAAAACCTTTAAGATGGTTGGGATGTTGCCTGACTGTTGTTCCCCTTGCCCAGTTACCGTGGGTATGTCAGTGCTGCTTTGGTACTTGGCGGAGTTGATGTCACAGGACCACATTTGCACACTGTAAGTTTAATTTTTGTTTTACAGACGTCTGGAGAGGACAGTATGCGATGTAAAGTTTGTGAATAAAAATTTTGTAATCTGCAGATATATCCTCATGGATCAACTGACACACTGCCATTTGCAACAATGGGTTCTGGATCTTTGGCAGCCATGGCTGTCTTTGAATCAAAATACAAGGAAGGCATGACTGTAAGTTGGCCTGCTATAGTTGAAGCTTGATACATTTGTATGTTGAATATTAGTCCTTGTGCATTATAATTCATAAACATTTGTTTAAAATTGTTATAAATTAGTACATGCATGGTGGTGTTATGTCTGTCATGAAAGGCACATGTTCACTTGACCACCCCCATGTTTCTATTAAATAGACTGCATGGACTATTTTCTCCTGAGTTTGAAGTCTTGAATGTTTGATGGCAGAGGGATGAAGGAGTACAGCTCGTATGTGAGGCTATATGTTCTGGAATTTTCAATGACTTGGGAAGTGGGAGCAATGTTGATGTGTGTGTGATAACTAAGGTTTGTCGATCCACACCTTTCTTTGGGGAGCTGGTGCTCTCATGAGCCCCACAATTAATAAGGAATGAACTTTTTTTGTTGGTTCTCTCTGGTTGATTATATTCTTTTGCCAATGCTGCTGGTACAGGGACACAAAGAGTATTTGAGAAATATCCAGCAGCCAAATCCTCGGACATATGTCAGTTCAAAAGGCTTTTCTTTTGTCAAGGGTCAGACTGGTTAGTATTTCTATATGTCAGTTATTCTGTGCTTCTTATCAACCCCGACTGGCATCTTTGTAGTTCAAAGACACTGAGCTCATATTCTTTCCATCAGTTATGCTTGTTTATGTTCGTACCCCATCTAGGTGCATTTTTGCATATCAAACATGAAAATATTGTTTAACTTAGCATTCACTTAAATTTATCCTCTTTTAACTCATTTTCTTAGGATTAGGTCCATGATAGGAGGATCGTGCCATTAAGTGAAGGGGTTCTTGGTTTGTAATTGGTCATTTAGTACATGATTCCAACCTCGAGTGGGGCAATCCGTGAAGCCATGATAATTAGATCAGCTTCACATCTAGTTACATTGATCTTGTGAAGAGTGCTTCACAGAAAGTTCATTGAAGTATAGTACTATATGCTTCATGCGATGGAGCTCTTTTGGCTCATTTAAGGGATTAACTATGGTTCTGAACATTTTCTGAAACCATAAAATGCTGACTGGATTTTTCTGAAATTCTTTCAAATGCATTTACAGATAGATTTTGGTGGTGAAATTTAAATTTTTATTATGAATGATGACAGAAAAACCATAAAATTTAGGAAGACGTTTCATTTAGTATCGTAAATTTACTTCTCTTGTTTTTTAGTAAACAATACCTGTAACAGCTGAGCCCATCTCTGGATGTCTTGAATTTCTTTTAATTTGATACATTTGTTCATATAAAAATTAGGGAGAAGTGCAACTGTACAACTGTTGTGATATAGGCCTATCACAACGGGAACCTTATTTTTAGTCACATGGAGGCCCCTGTGGTTGAATAGAAACATTAGTTAGACCACCTTATAGATTGATCACATAAATAGGGTGGTACAACACTCCAACTCAACCATAAACTTCACCTTATATTGGACTACTTCTCCATAGGTATTGTTGACCACTGAATTGCTTTAGCCATACCTCGAGCTTTTAACTAACGTTAACCATCTTTTTAGACATGTGTAAGCATCAACTTGGGCTGAATTTTAGAGGTACACAACACTTATTTGAAAAGGATAAAAATAATAATTAAAGAAAAAAAGGTGGACATGAGTTGCCACGTCCAAAAAAAAAAAAAAAAAAGAGTTGCCACATGTTGCTACAAGCTGTCATGAATAGCCTGCTGCAATGCTCTAAAGTCAAACTCAAACATTTTATCAGATTTTTTTTATGTGAATAAGTTCACACAAGCTAACTGGTTATTCCAACAAGTCAGTTTCTGAATAATTTTCAGTTACACACAATATTGCTTCACTTGTGAGGGACCAGTATGAACCTTAGACCTATCGTAATTATTACATTTCATTGTTAACTGTAGTATTTTGGGTGTAAAACCATAATCTATTAAAACATATTTTGAAAGGGAAAGTATATATGCTTTGTCTAATCTGGTCAGCCCAAAAATGTGCCACGTGACATGTTGGATAGGGTACAAATTTTGTGGACAGGTAGGCCCATAATTCCCTGTTCACATGTCAAGTTTCAGCCTGAATAGAGTTTGCAAAGCGGCAAAATAGAGCTTTGAAAATCTAGGACTGGGGGAGATTGAACAGCAGTGGTTGGAGTACCGTAGGTGTGCATGGACAAACATGTAGATGTATGCCAATACATGAAGGAATATATGATGGAATTTGAGTATGAGTATTGGCGAATGGCCTATCCAGACCGTCCACTGTCTATCTAATGGTCAGAATTGCCACATCTTTTTGCCACATGGAAAATTTTGTGGACCGTCAAAGGAAGTTTATCTTCGCCGGGCATGGAGTAGCATTTTTTTTTCCTTTTTTGAAAAATTTCCATTTTGAGATGTCCTTGGGGAAATTTTGAGAGGTCGTGGTTTCCCCAAAAATCAAATCTCCCTTTGTGTGTATTTACACCTTAGTATATGGATTATAAAACCAAATTAATCCCTTGATTGGTCATCTTTATAGTTTATACATCTGTTTCTTGTATGTTATTCTATATCTTAATAGTTGAAAAAAGAGGGGTATATGGGTTCTGGCCCTCCAGGGGGTACAGACCTGGACATGGGACGGGTATATGGTTCATTATTTCAATTTTGGATGATTAGGACCTATGGCTGAATCCCACCCTAAAGATGGAGACCCCCAAAACAAATTTGATGAGTCAATTTGAACCTCCCATTCCATGAATTATTGTTTTGAAGCTTTTGGTACCTGTATAACTCAATTTTATTTTATTTACTTTCAAATTTAAGGTTGTTATCACCTGTTTTGACTGATTTTCATCTTGATCTATTAAAGAACAGAAAAATAATCCAAACTAATCTATTTAAAGAAGCTAGGTGTCGGCCATGAGGAGCCCAGACGTATGATATTGTGTTTTACTTTTGGGGGGAAGTGTTTTCTGTGGGGGAGTGTGGTTCCTACGCGTGCGTGAGGGTCAGTAAGAACACACGAGGAAGCATCCACAGAGAGGTCATTTTCCATTTCATTGGGTGGGTGGGTGGGGGGGGGGAGGCTGGTTATTTCGCCCCCCCCCACCATGTCTGACTCTGGGTGCAGGGGCTACACTCCCCCACAGAAAACATTTTCCATATTTTTTTGTGACTAGTGAAGATGGATTAGTGAATGCAGATTGACCATTTAATAATTTGTAACGATGCCTTCTTATACAAGACAGTAGTAATTAGATATCTAACCTTTTAACGTTATCTTGTGGATACAGAGGTTTTGACCACAAAAATCACTCCACTGAAGGAGAAAGTGGAAGTAATTGAAGGAGGTGATGCAATGGAGGAGTGAGACGTATCCCAGGGCAGGCAGACACTTGCTGACACTTAATTTTGTGGAGGCAGGAAAAAGGTTGATTTGTTTTCCAATTTAGTATGCTTTTGATGATGATGAAATGCAATATCTATGTACTCTCCACCACCAAATCATACTGAACTTGTGGAACAATGGTTTTCTGATTTTATCTTTCTAGACCTTCCCATGGGGCCTGCGAGTATGAGCTTCTAACTGCGGAACTTGGGTTGTAGGTCCCAGGAAAATGTCTTAACATTCAGATTAATTTTAGTAAGGTTTCTTATGATTTGTTACTGGAGCATTCACACAAAAGCTAAGCCCCTCTTCTCTTTCTCCTACTTAGTTATACTGTTTAATGTTTTATGTTTTGATAAGTAACAAATTTTCATCCTTGAATGTCTAAAAGAAAACAGATACCTGCAGTTTTTCAGGTTGCTAAAGTATGACCGGAGAATGATTCAATTTTCATCCTTACAGGTGTAGGTTTTAAAAGCAAACAAATAGTAAACTACAAATTCTAATGGAACTTTGAGCCTGAAATCTAAGGGTATCTTAATATTTTTCACAACCACGCTTTGCCCACAACAGGTATTAGATTTAATACATCTAAGTGCTTTTTTATGTCATTTGGTAGCTGACCTAGGTCCTTGTATGTTCTTAACTGATGATTTTTGTAATCCATAAAATAGGAATATTTTGGAATCAAATAGTATTAAGACAAGTCAAACAAAAATAAAATCTATATTGTACTTTGGCAAAATAGGACTAAAGAATGAATTTGGTAAGAATTTATGATAAAGAGATACCTCGAGGTGATAATTTTAAATACTAAGATTCAATCTATGAATAAATAAAGGGAAGTAGTGAATGATGTTGAATGTAGAGTCAAGAGTAGAGTGGTTGAAATGGAGATTTACTTATAGAGTGCCATGTGACTAATATATTCCATGAAAACTCCAAAGAAAATTTTATGAGACAGTTATAAAACTTAGCAGTGATGTAGGGAGTTGAATTACGGGTGATGAGTAAACAATATATATAGGACAGTCATTATATCGGCAATGATTTATAGGGCGGAATGTTAGGCTGTCAAGAAGCGTAACACAGATAAGTTGATGTAGCAGAGATGAGGATGTTGAGATGGATGTGCGGCAAAACCATGAGGGATAGGGTGAGGAATGAATGAGTTAGATCCGATTTGGAAGTTGCTCCGATTTAGGATAAGCTCAGAGAATGTCACTTAAGGTGGTTTGGACATGTTCAGCGTAGACCTTTGACTGCTCCTGTAAGGAGTGACCAAATCCAGATGGAGGGAGCTAGAAGAGTTAGGGGTAGCCTAAAATGATCATTGAAGAGTTTGTTAGGAAGGACATGTAGAAGCTCGATCTAGTTCCTAGTATGACATCAAATAGAGCTGTTTGGAGGGAAACGATCCATGTTGCTGATCGCTTTTAGGTGGGATGTCCCGGAGGTGTTGCTTTGTTTCCTCTCTCTTTCTTTCATTCACTTTTACTTTGCAAATTTGTCAATCGCGGATCCATGTAACCGACCCCATTTAGTTGGGATAAGGCTTTGAGTAAACAGTATATATAAAAATAGTGAAGGGGTTTGCTGCTTCGACCAAAAAAAAAAAAATGGAGTTTGCTGCCAGGCTGCATGGCCCCTGTGCCAGTGCAGGAACCAATGGGAGCGTAAGCTCAGTCCTCAAAGGGGAGGTGTGGTTTGGTCATTTCACTGCCCCATGTGAGAGGGCATAGGGGGCACTGCTGGACAGCGTTCTTTTCCCCATAGAATTAATGATTTTTAAGTTGAGAATGTGGAAATGGATGAATGGTAAGAATAGAAAATATGGAGTAGGAATTGAACCCATTATGTTGAGACGGATGAATGTTAAAAATAGAAAATATGGAATATAAAAATAAAATTGAACACATTAGGAATAATCTAGGAGTGGTTTTAATGTATAATAGTTTGCAAGGAAGTCCCACCATCCTTCCCCCAACCCCCCACCCCCAAAAAAAAAAAAAGGACTTCTATATGCACCGATAAAGAGAAGCAATATACTGCAAATTTTTAAATGCAAATTAAAAAGAGAAAGTTGCCTACGACTACCAAACCCCTATGCTAGCAATGTAATGCAAATTGGAGGAACTAAAAAGAACAATAGGCAGGCCTTAGATGACTCTTGCAGAAATGGTGAGAATGTCAGAACTAGATGGATCTGTAAGAACAAGAAATTATGCAAAATTTCTTCCTACAATTAGATTTTTTGTTACCAAAGAAAGCCATATTCTTATGATTGTATGCACTAGAAAAGAGAAATAAAATTTTAGAAAGTAAAGTCATCTACAAGACTATAACTACCAAACCCCTATGCTAGCAATATAATGCAAATTGGAGAAACTAAAAAAGAACAATAAAAAAGAACAATAAGCAGGCCTAAAATGACTCTACGAGCTATGGTGAGAATGTTGAAACAAGAGGGGTATCTGGTACCATTTAGTTGGGATAAGGCTTAGTTTGAGTTGAATAGTTGGTAGTTGATCTGTAGTGATCTAATACTTGAACCGCATAATTTGAGAACAAGTAAAATTTGTGTGGCAAATAAGAGGCCTCAAGGCACCAACTGAGAGATCTCATTGTTGCATGTCACCTCAATGGCTTAACCCAAATTCTGAACAATTTGCTCACCCAAAAAAAAAAAAAAACACACACACACACACACAAACAAATGCCAACACTAAAGCATCTGCAGGCACAGGCGAGAGATGGTTCAGATCAAGTTATAGAACATGGTATCGGGTACTGTATTGGTCACTTGTAACCGAACACCTGATATAAGATATAAGCCATTAAAAGTAGTGAATTTTCTCAGATAGCATAGAACATCATATTTCTGCCATCCAAATAAAAATCAAATGGAATAAAGTGACTCTTGCCTTCTTTTCTTTCTTAATTTCTCTTGAACCTATGGTTCTGCTAGTTAACCAGTACATGTTAGAGTTTATTTCGTTCATGTCTCATTGACTGCTCCTTCCTCAATTTGAGTTCCAATGCTCTCCATTAATGGAAACTGATCCTTCCCATATAAATTTGGAAGATGAAGTATTTCAGAGGAGGATGGACTCATCATCCTTGTGCTATTAACAATCTTGAACCATTGGCTCCCAGGGTCACAATTGTGGTCTCTACTCAGGCATTTGCATGGATTAGTGACTAAGGCATTATTAGAACCAATATCCAAACAAACTGCTCTTCCATTGGAAAGCTTCGATGAGAAGTGCATTCCAGAGTCAGATATTGTCTCCCATTTTGTGGTAGCATCAGTGCATGAGGTTCCAAGCGTTGTTGGTTTACCCATTCCTTCAGCGTGTAAGCAGAGATGTGTCCCTTTCAGCTCTAACCTCTTCTGTGGTGTGTAGCTCCAAGCTTCAGTCCCTGCACAAGAGCCTAACCTTAGTGGCTCTGTTAGTGACTTTCCGTGGACACAGAGACCTGTGGATGGGTGGATCATTATTTTATATGGCCTAACATTAGAAACGCCTGGCCCTGCATTTTACATTGACATACAAAAATGTTACAAAACCAGAGAGATAAAACTTTGAAAATCTACCAGGATGATGCATATCAAGATATGGACTATGAAGAGGGTGCATGTTAATGCATCATGTGTAGTAGGTATCAAATGAGATGGTTCTAGGTACTGAAATTTTGTGGGCAGGTAGACACCAACGTCTCCGGCTCACACGTCAAGTTCAGCCCCTATAAAGTGTATTTTTTTTTTTTTTGGTAGCTGTTAAACAGCCCTAAGAGAGTTGAATAATTGTAAGCGGAGATTTGAAAAATATAGAATGGTGCATATCAACACCTGGATGAATTAAAATAAAAAAGATTCATGGATATACATGTAATAATATATTATTAAATTTTAAGGGGAAATGAACGCTTCCTGGTTGCGCGGGCATCAACAAGGGGTGGGTTGATTGTATTTCATACGGTGGTCTGGGGCAGGGGCTGCATACAAGGGAGTGTTCTTTTATCCAAATTTAATTTAATATATATATGGAAAAATTGCCATTCTCCATAATTTTATGACAACATTTTTATATGTATAGGGGTGGAGATTTGGCATACCTTGAAAAGGAGTTTGAAGAGTAGAAAGTCTTTGTAAGAAGCTAGGATTCCTAGTGTCTTGCCAAGCCCAATCCACCATCCCGTAAGTCTCATCCATCTCCCTCTCCCCTTCCCTAAGGTAGTAACTCCCCACAAATGTCCACAGGGCCCAGTCCCAATCCCATTCAACTGCTACACCAAAGAAGCAATTCAAGTACCTATTATCATTCACGTTCGTCCCTCTTTGATCCACCCCGAACTCACTCAAAAATAGAGGCCACCCTTGTTTCAGCAGAAACCCAACCTTCTTCATCAAACTAACCACTACCCTTTTACAGACTTGGTTTGGGTTTCCTTTTTCCCAGATGTCGCCATCGGAGAACGCGTACCAATGCACCTCAAAGACTAGCTTCCCTGTAAAGGTTAGCTTCACTGGTCTCTTGATGAGGAAAGAGAAATCCCTGTCATAACTTAACCCAGAGAGTATAACAAGAACGTCTGGGTTTGCTTTGTGCACTGCTTCAGCTCCTGCTAGCATGTACCTTTAATGGAATGAAGAATTAATCAATTACCCCAGTGCATATGAGAACTAAGTGTTGTTATGTAACTATAATGGTTTGGTCAACTTTTTGGGGTATTTTTATTTATATATTTTTTTTTAAACCGATAAATCGAAACCAACTGGACCAACCGAATGGCCTGTCTGAAACTAGTAATCAAACCAAATGTGCAAAAATTCACTAGCAAGCTGTAAAAAAAAGGGGGGGGGGGGGGGAATACAATCAAATCAGCACCAATGTGGGGAGGAATATACATGCACACCACAGCAATGGTGGTCTTGATAAAGGAATAATACTGAGACCAATGTAGGGAGGAATATGCACGCCACAGCATGGTGGTCCTGAAAAAGGAATAATCCTGACAACAATGTAGGAGGAATATGCACGTCGCAGCAAAGGTGGTCCTAAAAAAGGATAATGCACGAGAGAAAAAAATAATAAAAAAATTACGTGAGATATTTTGTTATGTGCACAAGTAGTAATAATGTAAAACAATAACAAATAATTAAATCAGGCTTTTGTGATCGAAGAGAAAGGACGATAACAAATTCTAACTTGATCTGAATCCGATTACAACTTATTGCAGATGTCAAGATGATCTGAAGCGAAACCTTGGGTTGAACACTCACATGTGAAACCTTGGGTTGGCCTCCACAATTAGAAACAATACATAAGTAACTGTTCTCCCTCTGATTCAGAAACTAATAGGTAGGCCAAGACATCAGCCACTGAAGGAGGAGACAGCAAGAGAGTATTCGAGCAAAAGGATTTATGTTTCACTAAAAGTATGAGAGCCCCTGGCTAAAATTTAAAGAAACTATTCATAATGGATTCAATCCACAAACCAAGCATATGACTAAGAAAAGGCTGGCTTATTATCTGAGACCAATATATAATTTGAATGATGTGAGCATCGCATGCATCACCTCTGGATTAGCAAGAAATTATGTGCCAAGTTAGAAATTATTAAAAGGCATCAGGAAGAAAAGAAAAGAAAAGAGGCACGTTCAATGCTAAACAGTAAATGCAAGTAAATTAGAAATCACGAGGAATTCTCCAACATACAAGCTAAAATATGAGAGAAGTCTCACTCGAAGCTGCAACTTAAGAACCTAATAGCATATCGTGAAATCCAGGAGAGAAAGATGATCTCATTAGTGGGGGAAATTTCCAAATACTTTAAAACCATCCATTTAGCCAAATCAGGGCATCAATAACCCAAAATATCATTAGAAACAGATTGTCATCAAAAGAAACTCATGGAAAATGAAATGTGGATGGGCAGCTGTATAATGGCACTACCAGGACAAAATAGGTTATGAAATAGTATGCATTTTACTGCCATAAGTACAATTAGAATCGAAGACAAAGAAGATGAAAAAAATACAGATCAAGTTGTTAAACATATCAATATATCAAGCTATCCAAACTGAGGTTTGATGAAATCAGCCAGAAAAGAACTGCTGCAAGCTATCCAAGCACATGAATTCCTTTTGATGGGGGATGGAATATATATTTATTTGAGGATCTATGTGGTGATTAATCTGAAGTAATTATTTCAAAATGGGAGAGACTATGGGTGTTACAAGTGGAGAGAATTTTTTTCCTCCATGTTTAGGGAAGAGAGAGTGAGAGAGACAGATAATTATGAAGAGAATTAATTAAGAAAGGGAGAGAATATGGGTGTTACAAGTGGAGAGAATTTTTCTCCTCCACGTATAGGGAAGAGAGAGTGAGAGAGACAATTATGGAGAGAATTTTTTTAAAAAATAATTATGGAGAGATTTAAATTAGTAAAGTTTGATTCCTTGATTAATTATTGATAGTGGGAGGGAGAGAGTTTTTCTCCTCCACATTTAGGGAAGAGAGAGTGTGATGGAGAGAGAGATTGAAAGAGATAATTATGAACAAAATTTTTCTTTTTAAATAATTATGGAGAGAATTAAATATTGAGAGATGTTACATAAGGGAAAAATTTTCTCCACCACGTTTAGGGAAGAGAGAGTGAAATTTAACTTTGTAGGGTTTATGGAGAGAATTTTTTTTTTTTTTAAATAATTATGGAGGGATGTTTAATGGAGACATTAGTCATAATTTAAGTAGTAAATGAGGACATTTAGGCCAAATGGTAAACTTTGCCAAAAAAACACTGAGTACATCCTTTTATAGGGTAGATAGATATATATTGAAAATCGAAACCAAATTAGACTGATTAGAACCTGTTAAAGAAACCCGATAAAAATAGAATTAAACTGAATCAAAACCGTACTTTATTTTTTAGGATTGGCTTGAGTTTGGGCAGTACCAAAACCAAATCAAACCAACGGATTGACACTCCTTATCAAGGTTTTTATGGTCAATCCAAATTGCATCCAAGAGGAACCTAGCTATGTACCTGTACCAATCTTTTGCATTCTGCCTGCGACCCCGGAGCTCATTCCTCAGACTCATGCCAACCACATTGTTGGTACCATTGAACATGGTTGCTACTGCAGTTAAACCCTTAAGCCAGAGTTTTGGAATGAAGTAACGATCACCGAAGAAGCCATTGTCGTCCCAATTATTGCAACACCATCCAGGCTTGCTTATATGATTGTCTAGTATCACCATCACCTTGTTCTCTCCAAGGTTAGATACCACCACCTGAGTTTGTATTCCCAAATTAAATTACAGATGATATACAGTACAGGAAATAAGCTATAGAAGATGCCAATATTAATCTACCTTGTAAGCTTGGATGAGGGGAAGATCAAGCAGAGATGGGTTATTGACTTGGATACCATCAATGGTGTCAAGAAGGCCGAGGCTTTGGAATGATTGCCGAACAGTTAAGGAAGATAAGGAGTCATTGGTGACCATGAAGAGTGACCAGGTAAGCCTAACACAGTTGAATCCCATCGATTTGATCTGCTTTGAGATCACATCCAAGGGCTGCTTATGGAGACCCTCAGCCACCATGGCTTCAAGGTGTGACACCCAGTTCACACAGGCCAGTTTCACTCTTTGCCCGTTTTCATCGACAACCCAACGCGAGTTGGTATAGAGAGGCGGCCGAGCCATCACAGGCCGTTGCAGTAGAAAGAAAACATTTGGTGAGAGAATCAGAAAAACTAAGACTAGCAAGGAAGATGGCTTATCCATGTTGAGAGAAGAAAAATTTTTTTTGGCTAGTACTGTATTGGACCTTATCCAACATTTTATAACCCCATACCCTTCACCCCCCCCCCCCAGAAAAAAGTCAAACCAGTATTACATCCTTTTTGCATATCCATCATCCCCCTCATCGCATCACATATATATATATATATATATATTTGCATATCCATCATCATCATCATCTCTTTACCGCATCATAGTCCATAAACTCTTACCACCATACACCATACCATCACCCTGCCATCGCATCACTTCACATATGATCATACATCACCGACCATACACAGCCAATTAATTGCATCCGCCATCCCTAACCAATGACATACCCGATCTTGTATTTCCCATACTTACCATTACGTATCTCCTGTTTTCCTTTATTTTAATCCAATCTTCAGCTTTCTCCACACCAACACCACCACCACCGATCGCCCCCACTAAATCAATTCCCTGCCCCATCTTTTGATTCCCATGCTTTACCGCCGCCCTCATTTCGCATCTCCTTTTTTCCTATATTTTAATCGAATCTCCTACTTTTTCCTCACCACCACCACCAGTAGTGTACCTTTGTCATGGTTGTTCCCTCCACCGCCGACTAAGCCACTTTCTGATGGTGGGAGCTCTCCAACTCCCCTTCCCCCTTTCTCTATCTGAGGCTCACCACTTCATCCCCCTTAGACTCACCTTCAAGAACTATCATTTTTTTTGGAAAATCTAAGCTTAGGCATGGGACAAAACAAGCTAACCTTAGGAAAAGAATAGGCCAAGAAACCAAGGAGGGGGAGGGGGAGGGGGAGGGGGAGGGGGAGGGGGTGGGGGAGAAGAAACAAGTAAAGAAGACGGGGAAAATGAAAACGGGAAGAGGGTAAAAATAAGACAAATCCAAATTGATGATACAACAAAAAAATAGGAAATAAACCAAAACATAGAAAATAAATGATAAATCAAAATTAGAAGGGGGGAGATAGAATAATGGAAGGTTCCAAAATGATGTCAATACTCTATTTTGCATGTTTTTTGTTTGCATAAATAATGAATTTTCATCCTTACTTTTCCTTTTATAAAAAGACTACAAATTTAAAGGAACTTTGGGCGTGGAATCTAAAGGTATTTTAATATTTTTCACAACCATGCTTTACCCACAACTGGTATTGCCTTTAATACCTCTATATGCTTCTTTATGTCATTTGGTAGCTCACATAGGTCCATTCTATAAAATAAAAATGTTTTGGTATCCAACATTTTTAAAGAGATCCCTCGAAGTAATAATTTTATATAGTAAGATTCAATCTTTGAATAAATAAAGGGTACTAATCATTAAAAAAAAAAAATACTAGAGAATCAATATATAATAATAGAAAAAAGGTTGAATGGGAGATTTACTTATAAAGGGTCGTGTGACTAATATATTCTATGAAAACTCGAAAGAAAATTTTATAAGACTAGCAATGATGTATGAAGTTGAATTATGGGTGATGAATAAACAGTATATATAAAATTAGTGAGCTCTAAGATGAGGATGTTGATATGGATGAATCGTAAAATAAAAAAAATATTGAATGAGAATTGATCACATTAGAGGTAATCTAGAAATAGTTTTGATGTATGATAATTTGATAGAAAGTCATTAATTTAGGAGTAACATAAACAATTCAAAAGACTTCTAATGCTTTTTGTTTTTCAACCAAAAAAGAAAAAAAAAAAGAATTTTTAAGGCACCGATAAGATGAAACATTATAATGTAATTTTTTTTTTTTTTTTTTACACAAATAGAAAAGAGAAATAAAATTAAGAGAAAGCAATGCCATCTACAACTGTCAAACCACTGCTCTAACAATATAATGCAAATTGAAGGAACTAAAAAGAATTAGGCAAGCCTAAAATGACTTTAGGAGAAATGGTAAGAATGTCGAAACAAGAGGTATCTGAGCCCTTTAGCTGGTATAGGGCTCGTTTGAGTTGAATGGTTAGTAGTTGATCTATAGTGATTTAATACTTGAACCCCAGCATTTGAGTACAAGTAAAACTGTTGTGTTGCAAATAAGAGGCCCCAAAACATCAACCAAGATCATGGGGGTGTTCAAATCATTTTAAGGTGATAGAGTTTTGCTATGGCCACAAATATGTGACTGGAGCTGCTCACATTTCTATACAAACATGTCATACAAGATCTTTTGGCATCACAAATCCCCTTAAAATGGGGTGGGGAAATCATTTTCCAAATACCTGGTTAGCTAATATCTTTTGGCATCTCAACCCACAAAAAAAAAAATAAAAAAAATCATCACTTTTCCATTAAAAGCAGTGAATTTTCTTCGATAGCCTAAAACATCTTATTTCTATCTTCCAACTAAAAATCAAAAGAGCATCTCAATGCACACGAGACTCCCGTTATTCCAAGGTCTAGGAGGGGCAAATGTACATAGTTTTATTCCTTTCTTTGTAGAAGAGGCTGTCTCTAAATCTAACTAAAAAATCAAATGGAATAAAATGACTCTTGCCTTCTTTTCTTTCTTAACTTCTCTTCAACCTATTGTTCTGCTAGTTAACTTGTACATGCATTTTCGAGCTTATTTCGCTCATCTCTCATTGACTACTCCTTCCTTCCTCAATATGAGCTCCAATACTCTCCAATATTAATGGAAACTGAACCTTCCCATATAGATTTGGAAGACGAAGTATATCAGAGGTTGATGAACTCATTGTCCTTGTGCTATTAACAATCTTGAACCATTGGCCCCAGGATCACACTTGTGGTCTATACTCAAGCATTTGCATGGATTAGTGACTAAGGCATTATAGAGTCAATATTCAAGCAAACTCTTGTTCCATTAGAGAGCTTCGATGAGAAGTGCATTTTAGAGTCAGTTATTGTCTCCCACTTTATGGTAGCATCAGTGCATGAGGTTCTAAGCATTGCTGGTTTACCCATTCCTTCAGCTTGTAAGCAGAAATAATGTGTCCCTTTCAGCTCTGAACTCTTCTGTGGTGTGTAGCTCCAAGCTTCAGTCTCTGCACAAGAGCCTAACCTTGGTGGCTCTGTTAGTGACTTTCCGTGAACACAAAGACCTGTGGATGGGGTGATCATAAATTTATATGGCCTAACATTAGAAACGCCTGATCCTGCATTTTACAATGACAGATAAAAGTGTTACAAAATTAAAAAGAGAAGCACATCAAGATGTGGATTATTAAAAGGCGGCAAGTTGATGCATCTTATATAAGATTTTTTTTTTTTTTTTTTTTTGGGGTGTGAGGGGTGGGGGGTGGGGGGTGGGGGGTAATGCATCTTACAGAAGAGTTAGATGATTGATTTTTGGCTCTAATATTTGACAAGTATCAAATCTAGACCATACCTTATCTATCCAAAGGGTCGGAATTGGTGTATCATCCTTCAAAATGGGTGGAATATCAAGATCAAAATACTCGATCAATCTTCTTCTTGATAGACATTTTTTATTGACACTCCTTAAGGTGTCAAATATTTTATAATTTTACCTTTGGCTTCTTAATATAACAAAAAAAAAAAAAAAATTGTGTAACGAGGGTAACATATTATTATTCACATATATACTAGAAAAACATATGAAATGACGGTTCTTAAAAATGACATAATGATAAGTCACTTTCAAATAGTTTTGAAAACCCTCTTTTACGTCCAATTTAAAGAACTTTTGGGAATAAGATGAGTGCCAATCAAAAGAAGATTATATATTCTAAACACGCCTACAGAGACTTCATTTAGGCAAACCCTATATATAAATATATATATAAATAGGCAAAAGTTTTTCTGGTCGGCAGACCAGCTAACCTTATAGCTGGTCGGGACTAATCTCACCCCTTCAAAAGGGATCTCTAAATCACAGTCGTTCGTTCCCCTTTCAAGCCCTCTCTCTCCCATCACCAAGCTTGATTGTCGGCAGCCTAAGGCCCTAAGGCCCTAAGGCTTCTCTCTGGTCAACTCTCAGAGATCTCGCATGGCGGTATCCTTGGATACCTCATCTCCTGCATGCAACAAGGTAACATACCCTTGATTTGCTGAAGCTCACCATGTCGATGGTATCTTCTCCTCTACCAAGCCCTTCCTCCGAGAAAACGCTATTGGAGTTCTCTATGCACCTGTGTTGATACCCTCCTGGAGAATCGAAAGCCAAATGGTCCGATGTACTCGCCCTAACCTGATTCTCGATCCTCAGGCACCCGATGTGAGAACTTCTGTTCTTGCTTTTCCCAATCACTGTTCCCCCAATTTCTTTTTCTTTGAGGATTTGACTCAATTACCTCTTCTCTTTTACAAGCACTTTACACCGCGGTGCTAGTTGACTTCTTCTCAATTTTGTATTTCAGTTTTCTTTCTCTTTCTTCTTTGTCTCTGATACAATCAGTTCAGGGAAAGAAGGAAATGGTAAACTATCAAAATTCAGAATAGTGGGTCAATAGGGATGAAGACAGTAGAAAAAGATGGGGGTAGCAATTTGATGCCTCAGATCATACGGATATATTCTTTATATTTGATTATCTCGGTTCAGGTTTTGGTAATTTATTGTTAGGATTTTTTCTCGGACCATAGATTTGAAGCTCTGTTGAAACTTGGAAGTAGTCCCTCCTTGAAACAATGAGGGTTTCACTCACCACGTTTCAAATCCGATTTACTGCTGCTGATGAGAGACGAACCAAGAGGGATAAATGAGGAAGGGAGAAGAAGAGAGAGGATCGAAGAAAGCAGAACAGTAAGAAAGAAGTGGGAGGAGGAAGAAATGATCGAGCAACGAGGGTTTCTTCACTCACCGTAATACGTATATCGTTCTGCTGTTATATTAATAGTATAAATAAATCAACAATTAGGATTTGTTTGTTCAGATCCTACGGTCCAAAATATACCCCTCAAAAGATTCTTAAATGGAATGTCCGACCAGAAAACCCCAACCCTAAATAAATATATATATATATATTTTTTGGTAATTTTACTTCTCGCTTTATTTTTTGGTAGCAATGTTCTTGCCATGTGGTAAGATATATGTAATTAAAATTTTGTGGATAGAAAACCCCAAGGTCCCATGATAACATGGCAAGTTTCATCTCATATAAGGGATTTTTTTTTTTTTTAATAGAGTTGAATAATATCAAAACAAAGCTTTGAAAGATATAGAAGTGTGCATAACAACATGTGGATGACTTTCAAAATTTAAAAAAAAATATATATATATATATATATATATATGCATGGATATACATGGAATGATATATCATTAAATTTTAGTCCAAAGTTTGACACATGACTAATCCATAATATTTCATGGAAAAGTCTCTCTGACAGACCTAAGGTATTTCCTATACCTATCACATAAATTTTTTGATTATTTTCTCTCTTTTAAAAAAATTAGTAAATAAATAAATAAATAATACTGACCTGACTGGGTGTAGGAAATGCCTTAGGTTTGGAGAACCCTTCCCCATATTTAACTTATGGCGAAGTATTTCACATGAGTGAGTGTGGCTCCTGTGCGTCCGAGGAAGCATAAACAAAGGTGTCATTTTCCATTTGATGGAGGATGGATTGATTATTCCCCCCCCCCATGCTTTTGCACGCAAAGGCTACCCTCCCCCATAGAAATCATTTTCCTTTTTAATTTATCTATCCAACGGTCAAAATTGTCGTTTGCTTTAATTTTTGAGAAAATGTTTGTGTTTATAGATGTTGGAAATTTGGACATACCTTGAAATGGAGCTTGAAGAGTAGAAAGTCTTTGGGCCAGTTTGATAACTTTTCAAGAAACGTGCTTCTGCCGGTTTTGTGTCCAAAAATGGCAAAAACGGAATAAAAAATGTTTGATAAAATTGTTTCGTTTCACTTGTTTTTAGAAATAGAAATTAAAATTTCTACCTATTTATGGTTCAAGAAACGACCCAGACAACTTGCTTCACCTTTTCTGGAAATGACTCGTGGCCATTCTTTCGCTGGTTACTATCGACTTCCAGAAACATAACTTATCAGACACCTTCAATTCCGTTTCTATTTCTAAAAGTGAAAATTTATGTTTCTGTCGTTTCTTGAAACAAAAACAGCAAAAACATTATCAAACGGACCCTTTGTAATAAACTAGGATTCCTTGCATTTTACCAAGCCCAATCTACCGACCCATTAGTCACATCCATCTCCCTCGCCCCCATCTATAAGGTGGTAACTCCCTACAAATGTCCACAAGGCCCAGTCCCAATCATCATCATCATCATCATTCTATTACAGATCATCACATTATCATCATCTCTTTACCGCATCATAGTCCATAAACTCTTACCCACCATACACTATACCATCACCCTGCCATCGCATCACTTCACATATGATCATACATCACCGACCATACACAGCCAATTAATTGCATCCATCCCTAACCAATGACATACCCGATCTTGTATTTCCCATACTTACCATTACGTATCTACCGTTTTCCTTTATTTTAATCCAATCTTCAGCTTTCTCCACACCACCACCACCACCGATCGCCACCACTAAATCAATTCCCTGCCCCATCTTTTGATTCCCATACTTTACTGCCACCCTCATTAGGCATCTCCTTTTTTTCCTATATTTTAATCTAATCTCCTGCTTTCTCCTCACCACCACCACCAGTGTACCTTTGTCATGGTCGTTCCCTCCACCGCCGACTCCCCCAACATGACTGAAGGTGGGAGCTCCAACTCCCCCTCCCCCTTTCTCTATTGAGGTTCACCACTTCATCCCCCTTAGACTCACCTTCAAGAACTATCTTTTTTTTGGAAAATCCAAGTTCAGGCTTGGGACAAAACAATCCAACCTTAGGAAAAGAATAGGTCAAGAAACCAGGTGGGGGGAGAGAGAAAAACAAAGAAGGCGGGGAACATGAAAATGGGAGGGGGGTAAATATAAGACAAGTTCAAATTGATGATACAACAAAAAAATGGGAAATGAACCAAAATATAGAAAAGAAATGA
Source organism: Macadamia integrifolia (assembly GCF_013358625.1). NCBI lineage: Eukaryota > Viridiplantae > Streptophyta > Magnoliopsida > Proteales > Proteaceae > Macadamia > Macadamia integrifolia. The sequence continues at coordinate 40,378,626 of NC_056561.1, read as the reverse complement.
TACATCAATATTAGAGGGAGATATAGAATAATGGAATGTTCCAAAATGATGCCAAGACTCTATTTCTGCTTGTATGATGTTTTTTGTTTGCATAAATAATGAATTTTCATCCTTAAATTTATTTATGGGAGAGGGAAAGGTATGCTGTCAGGGTACGGTAAGCTAGCAGACAGCACCAATGGGGGCACATGTTGGGGTATCATTCAGGAAGGATATGAAGGTCATTTCAAAAAAGGGAAGAGAGAGATAGACATAGTGGGTGCTAGCATACGGTATGCCAGTAGCATTTCCAACATTTTCCCTTTATAAAAAGACTACAAATTTAAAGGAACTTTGAGCATGGAATCCAAGGGTATTTTAATACTTTCCACAACCATGCTTTACCCACAACAGGTATTGCCTTTAATACCTCTAAATGCTTTTTTATGTCATTTGGTAGCTCACCTAGTTCTAGTCTATAAGATAAAAATATTTTGGTATCAAACACTTTTAAAGAGATCCTTAGAAGTAATAATTTTATATACTAAGATTCAATCTTTGAATAAATAAAGGGTACTAATCATAAAAATATATATATATATATATATATAGATAGATAGATAGATAGATAGATAGATAGATAAAGTACTAGAGAATTAATATAAAATAAAAAATAGAGTGGTTGAAGGGGATATTTACTTATAAAGGGTTGTGTGAATGATATATTCTGTGAAAACTCAAAATACAATTTTATATGACTAGCAATAATGTATGAAGTTGAATTATGGGTGATGAATAAACAGTATATATAAAAGTAGTGAGTGCTAAGACGAGGATGTTGATTTGGATAAATGGTATATTTAAGAAATATCAAATAAGATTGAACACATTAGAGGTAATTGTATAAAAAATGAACACATTATAGGTAATCTAGGTGTAGTTTTTATGTATGATAATTTGAAAGAGTCATTAATTTGGGAGTAACATAAACAATCAAAAACTTCTAATGTTTTTTGTTTTTCACCTAGAAAAAAAAGACGTCTTAATGCACCGATAAGATGAAACAATATAATGTAATTTTTTATACGCAAATAGAAAAGAGAAATAAAATTAAGAGAAAGTAATATCATCTACGACTACCAAACAGCTGCTCTAACCATATAATGCAAATTGGAGGAACTAAAAAGAATTAGGAAAGCCTAATGTGACTTTAGAAGAAATGGTAAAAATGTCGAAACCAGAGGTATCTGACCCCTTTAGCTTGGATAGGGCTTCGTTTGAGTTGAATAGTTGGTAGTTGATCTATAGTGATTTAATACTTAACCCCAACATTTTGAGCACAAGCAAAACTGTTGTGTAGCAAATAAGAGGCCCCAAAGCATCAACCAAGAGATCTCACTATGGGGGTGTTCAAAGCATTTAAGGTGATCCATCCCCTCAAGGGCAAAAATCAAATTTCATCACATCAAATTGGATGAACGCAGTGATATCACATTTTAATTAAGGGAAATTTACCGCGTCACCTCCTGGAGAATGCCACAATTATAAGAACACCCCCTGTGTTTCATCAAATTATACTCAGACCCCCTACCGTTAGTTACTGTTAAGGAATATACCTTATATGCTGATGTCAGTAATTCTATTTTATTTTAAATACCAAAATGCCCTTATTAAATATGAAGTACCTAAACTACCCATCTAAAAGTCCCCATCACCAAATTGATATATACTATATACCCTAACCCCAAATCGACACCTTCATGTTTGGAGTACTGGCGATCGTTCAGAGCACCGGCGATCATGGCGACAGCGGCAATGGTATTGGACAACGACGTGGAGACACTCGTGGCAACCAGCTGGGAGGCAACCAGAAGAAAATGAATCGAATCAAAAGATAGCCGAAGTCGGACTCCTTGAGCAAGCTAGAGCTGTCTCCGGTCTTCAAGCCTAGGAACAGAGGGGATCGAGCGGTTTGGAGGTGGTGAGCCTGTTCCGAAATGACAGCTAGTACTCCGGTGAGGTCTTGGAGCCTCTAAGCCTTGGAAGGAGAGAGCTTTGCAGAGATGGATATGGAAATGCTACAAAACTACGCTCCTGCTCCTTGCAGCTAAGATATGCAGCATTAAAAGTAAGGGAAATCATACGGCATCAGCATATCAAATGAGATAAGCATGTTTCACATATAATGGCCGATGGACTCTATAATCTCCAATAGAATTTCGAATTCAGAAAAATTGCAACAAAGCAATAGATTTTGTCACTTGAAACTCCAATTCAAAGCAATAACTAGATCCCGCGCAAAAGCATACAGTAAATTAGAAAGAAAATGTTCACAGAGACTAAATCAAAACATTTCCCCGGAAAAAGAGTAGCAAAATGAGAAGCAACCAGATCTCGCCCCGAAAACTTCTCCTTCGCAAGATAATTTCTTGCTGACAATTGTCGGAATAACCCTAATCATGTTGCCATTGTGAATGACAGTTGTGGCGGTGACCATCTCGAATATAATGGTGGTGGCGGCGGTTTTACTGCCCCACCTGTTCTTGTTACTTGTGGTAGCGTTGGAGGTGATGCTATCCAGTCAACGGCTTGGGGAGCTTTATTTTGGGAGTTATCTGTAGAGACGTCAACGGAGACCTTCCTTCTCTTTCAAGGTTGGATGGGCATCTTAGATGCCGGAGAAGAATTCTACGGAGAACAGTGTTGGCGTTCAGTTGAAGCTGAGAGGAGTATTATCAAGCAGGGGCTGGGTTTGGGCTAGGGGTGGAAGCTGAGATTGAGAGTGAGGTTGAGTATGTACAAGTAGGTGCATGTACCAATAGGCAGCAGGTGTATGTATTAAAATATTGCCTAATTTATCACCTTCTTCGACTCCGGGACACTTTGGAACTGGGACAATTCAAGAAGTGCTCCTCCCCATCTCGTGAGGTTATCTGCATCGAGCAGGTTCTTGGCATAGTTCATCTCCGCTGTCCTTCGAGCATGCTCGAATAACACAAGTCGATCAAAATTGTTCTGAGGCATTTCCATATCCATCTCTACATACGGACAATGGCTCAAAGGAAATGCAAAGGGCAGGGAGGGTGAAGGCGCCCACCTTTGGCTTGGGCTCTACGTCTACGTTAATCAGTAACCACCACCAGTCCACCACTATCACCAAATGCTCACTCTCTTTCTTTGATCTCAGCTAACTAACCTGCACCTTGTGATCACCTCTTCCTCTCTCTCTCTTGAGAGGTAGCGACCACTTCCAATTCTGGGTTCTCGTTTCCCTTCGTCATTTTTTTGTCTATATAAGTCCTCTCCCATTCTTCTGAGATTCCTACATTTCTCTCGATCTTTAGTTCTTGGTCGGAACATACGAGGCGACGATCTTCGATTTCAGGTAAATCTCCTGGTTCTCTAATGATTCTAGTTGATTTTCAGTTTCTGTCAAGGTTTTCGAGACGGTTTGGAGAGAAGGAGAGAAGGAGATAAGGAGAATGAAAGGTTAAAATGGAAAAGAGGGGTATTTTTTGGATAATGAAAATGAGTAACATATCAGTGTTTTACTTATAAGGGTAAAAGCATCATTTCATATTATTTCTTAACAGGAACTAATGGTAGGGGGTCTGAGTATAATTTTGTAAAACAGAGGGGGTGTTCTTATAATTGTGGCATTCTCCAGGGGTGGCGTGGTAAATTTCCCTTTAATTAATCATAGAGTTTTCCTATGGCCACAAATATGTGACTGGTGTTGCTCACATTTCTAACAAACATGTCATACATGATCTTTTGGCATCACAAATCCCCTTAAAATGGGGTGGGGTAATTATTTTCCAAATACATGATTAGCTGATACTCTTTTGGCATTTCTACCCAAAAAAAAAAACTCTTTTGGCATCACTTTTCCATTAAAAGCAATGAATTATCTTAGATAGCTTAGAACATCTTATTTCTGTCATCCGACCAAAAATCAAAAGAGCATTTCAATCCACGAGACTCACGCTATTATAAGGTCTGGGAGGGGCAAATGTACATAGCTTTACCCCCTCTTTCACAGATTAGACTGTTTCTATATCTAACTAAAAAATCAAATGGAATAAAATGACTCTTGCCTTCTTATCTTTCTTAACTTCTCTTGAACCTATGGTTCTGCTAGTTACTTGTACATGCATTTTAGAGCTTTTTTTGCTCATGTCTCATTGACTGCTTCTTCCTTCCTCAATACGAGCTCCAGTACTCTCCATTAATGGAAACTTATGCTTCCCATATAAATTTGGAAGACGAAGTATATCAGAGGATGATGAACTCATTGTCCTTGTGCTATTAACAATCTTGAACCATTGGCTCCCAGGATCACACTTGTGGTCTATACTCAAGCATTTGCATGGATTAGTGACTAAGAAATTATTAGAGTCAATATCCAAGCAAACTGTTGTTCCATTAGAGAGCTTTGATGAGAAGTGCATTTTAGAGTCAGATATTGTCTCCCACTTGGTGGTAGCAGTAGTGCATGAGGTTCCAAGCATTGCTGGTTTACCCATTCCTTCAGCTTGTAAGCAGAAATGTGTCCCTTTCAGTTCTAAGCTCATCTGTGGTGTGTAGCTCCAAGCTTCAGTCTCCGCACAAGAGCCTAACCTTAGTGGCTCTGTTAGTGACTTTCTGTGAACACAAAGGCCTGTGGATGGGTGGATCATAATTTTATATGGCCTAACATTAGAAACGCCTGGTCCTGCATTTTACAATGACAGATAAAAATGTTATAAAATTAAAAAGAGAAGCACATCAAGATGTGGACTACAAAGAGGGGGCAAGTTGATGCATATAATATATGGTTTTTTTTTTTTTTTTTTTGGGGGGTGGGGGGGTGGGGATCTGATAATGCATCTTATATAAGAGTTATAAGATTGATTTTTGGCTCTAATATTTGACAAGTATCAAATTTAGACCCTACCTTATTTATCCAAAGGGTCGGAATTGGTGTATCATTATTCGAAATGGATGGAGTATCAAGGTAAAATACTCGATCAATCTTGTTCTTGACAAGTATTTTTTATTAACACTGCTTCAGGTGTCAAATATTTTATAATTTTACGTCTTTGTCTTCTTAGTGTAACAAAAAAAAAAATTGTGCAACGAGGGTAATATCTTGTTATTTCACGTATATATTCAAAAAACATATGAGGTTATGGTTCTTGAAAATGACATAATGATAAATCAATTTCAAATAATTTTAAAAACTTTTTTTTCACCTCTAATTTAAAAAACTTCTGGGAATATGATGACAGCCAATTAGAAGTATGTTCTAAAGAGAGTTCATTTAGGCAAACCCTATATATAACTTCTTTTTTTTTTTTGGTAATTTTTAACTTCTAGATTTATTTTTGGTGGCGGTATTGTAGTAAGACATATGTAATTAAAATTTTGTGGACAACAAACCCCAAGGTCCCATGATGACATGTCAAGTTTCATCCCATATAAAGTTTTTTTTTTCTCTTTTTTGCTTTTTCCTTTTTCGGTAATAGAGTTGAATAATATTAAAACAGAGCTTTGAAAGATATAGTAGTGTGCATGACAACATGTGGATGACTTTCAAAATAAAAAGATGCATAGATGTACATGAAATGATATATCATTAAAATTTTAGTCTAAAATTTGACACATGACTAATCCATAATATTTCATCGGAAAAGTCTCTCTAACAGACCTAAGGCCATCTCCTATTCCTATCACATAAATTTTTTTTTTTATTATTTTCTCTTTTCTATAAAATATAAAAGGGAAAAAAAAAAACCCTGAGTAGGTGTCGGAAACGCCTTAGGTTTAAAGAACCCTTCCCCATATTTATTTATGGGGAATTGTTTCCTGTGAGTGAGTGTAACTCGTACATGTGTGCATTGACCAATGGGAACATGCGAGGAAGTATAAACAAAGGTGTCATTTTCCATTTGATGGGGGAGGGGTCAATTATTCCTCCCCCACCCCCCGCCCATGCATCTGGGCATAGGGGCACACTCCCCATATAAACCATTTTTCTTTATTTTATATATCCAACGGCTTAATTTTTTGATAAAATGTTTGTATTTATAGAGGTTGGAGATTTGGACATACCTTGAAATGGAGCTTGAAGAGTAGAAAGTTTTTGTAAGAAGCTAGGATTCCTAGAATTTTGCCAAGCCCAATCCACCAACCCATAAGTCTCATCCATCTCCCTTGCCCCATCTCTAAGGTAGTAACTCCCTACAAATGTCCACAAGGCCCAGTCCCAATCCCATTCAGCTGCAACACTATAGAAGCAATCCAAGTACCTGTTATCATTCTCATTAGTCCCCCTTTGATCAATCCCAAACTCACTCACAAAAAGAGGCCACCCTCGTTTCAATAGAAACCCAACATTCTTCATCAAACTATCCACTACCCTTTTACAGACTTGGTTAGGGTTTCCTCTAGCCCAAATGTCCCCATCTGAGAATGCATACCAATGTACCTCAAATACTAGCTTCCTTTTAAAGGTTAGCCTCACTGGTCTCCTGATTAGGAAAGAGAAATCTCTATCAAAACTTAACCCAGAGAGTATAACAAGAACGTCTGGGTTTGCTTTGTGCACTGCTTCGGCTCCTGCTTGCATGTACCTAATTGAATGAAGAATTAATTCATCAATTGGCTGATATGATATCAATACCTAAATCTCTGGTAGCTATTGAACAAACTGGTATCAAGCCAGGGGTGTCAAATGCCATCCTGAACTGGTGGATCCAACCAAAATTAATCGAGAAATCTGAACCAAACATTTATTGGTACAGTCAACTTTTTTGGGTTTTTCCAAAAATCAATAGAAATCAAAACTGGTTGGATAAAATCCAGTGTGGGGAGGAATCTACATGCCACAATAATGGACGTCTTGAAAAAGGAATCAATCATGCACATGTGGTCCCACATGTTCAAAGCAGGAGAGAGAGGGAATAGTGATAAAAAAAATTTGTGTGCGATACAAATTTCAATTTGACATCATGGGTAAGTTTTTTCCAAATACATATATGGGAAATTGTTCTCTATCGGAGTGTACAGTCTATGCCAACGCTTCTTGTGTCTATCTCTCTCCTTCCTCAAAAAAGAGAGCAGAAATATATACACATGAGAGTTCTAACGTAGACCATGCTCCCGAACAGAATTCTTTTTCCCTACTTATATATTGAAAATCGAAACCAAACTAAACCAATAAGAACCCATCAAGGGAAACCAATAAAAACAGAATCAAACCAGACCAAACCCAAACTTTTTTTCTTTCAGGTTCAGCTTCGGCTTTGGCTAGGCCAAGTATCAGACCAGAACCTATTGATCAGCCCTAACACCACTCATAAAGGTGTATGCAGTCCAAAATGCCAAAGGAAACTAGCTATATATATATATATATATATACCTGTACCAATCTCTTGCATTCTGCTTGGGTCCCCGGAGTTCATTCCTCAGACTCATCCCAACCACATTGGTAGTACCCTTGAACATGGTCGCAACTGCAGTTAACCCCTTAAGCCACAGCTTCGGATTGAAGTAACGATCACCAAAGAAGCCATTATCGTCCCAGTTACTGCAACACCATCCTGGCTTGCTTATATGATTGTCTAGTACCACCATCACCTCGTTCTCCCCAAGGTTAGATACCACCACCTGAGTTTGTATTCCCAAGTTATTAAAACTGTAGATACTAAACATTACAGGGAAGCTATAGAAGAAGATAAACGATATATATTATATACCTTGTAAGCTTGGATGACAGGAAGATCAAGCAGAGATGGGTTATTGACTTGGAACCCATCAATGGTGTCAAGAAGGCCAAGGCTTTGGAATGATTGCCGAACAGTTATGGAAGATAAGGAGTCATTGGTGACCATGAACAATGACCAGGTAAGCCTAACACAGTTGAAACCCATCGATCTAATCTGCTTTGAGATAACATCCAAGGGCTGTTTATGGAGACCCTCAGCCACCATAGCTTCAAGGTGTGAAGCCCAGTTCACACAAGCCAGTTTCACTCTTTGCCCGCTTTCATTGACAACCCAACGTGAGTTAGTATAGAGAGGCCTAGCCATCACAGGCCTTTGCAGTTCAAGAAGAACATTTGGAGAGAGAATCAGGAAAAGTAAGACTAGTAAGGAAGATGACTTATCCATGTTGAGAGAGAAGACAAGAAAAGAAATTTTTCTTTGCTAACTTGAAGATTTACACCTTCTATATATATAAGTACTAAGTTTAGAAGGCAAGACATGGATGGATTAATCAATAAATTAGAAGAAAAGTTATAGACCATATATAAGTACCATGAAATCATCATCTTATGTTGTAATATGCATGCTTTGTTATAGTGGCATCTTGGTCAGGCTTGCGATTAGTGACGTGACAAAGAATTTAAGGATATATAATACCATTAATTAGGCAATGTAATTTGATAGCAAAGTTAAGTTTTAGACAAGTGTTTAGAGTCAACTGTATAGGTCTGAAAGGATAAAGAGAGCATGAATATTGTTATAGTTGATTAAGATTTTCCTTTGGGGCAGTTTAAGGGTGTCAATCGATTCAATTTCGGTAGGTTATAGAGGACAGAGAGTAGATATAGAAATCATATCGAATTGAGAACATTCTAAATTTTCAATATTAATACTGAATCGGCTGAATACGATTTCAATTTGGTACAAATACAGTTTCGGCACATATCAAGCGATTTTGTTTTAAAAAATCGATATCATATCAAATCGTAAAAGATACCCTTTTTCTCATAGAATTGTTTCAAATCTCTTTTGATGCAATTTTAAAGGGTCGATTTCAATATCAATATTCAGTATCAATACCAAATTTATTGGACAAGATAGGCGACCAAAAGTAGACAAAGAGGACAATGTTTGAAGAGAACATAAAGAAGAGACGTTTAACTCACCCAAGAAAGAAAATCTTGTAATAGATTCCATCTGTGTGGATCAGATTGATTCTCGTATGAGAACCTAATCCACACTCTTTGACATGCATGGTATGAGAAAGAAAGTCACCTGGTCTGCTGGTTCCTCTAATGTGCTTCATGAGCTTGGAAAAGGTGCTTTGGTCAATGCAACGTCGCCACTAACAATTGTTTATTATTAGGAACCGGCAGATTAACAGATTAATTAACCAGGAATTAATGGCGTGATTACCAGCATGGGATTACATGCTCTCAATTTAGTCAAATGAGAGTTTACCAAAAAAAAAAAAGTTAGTCAATGAGAAATGCTATCGTGTTCAAAAATGGGAATCATATCGAGTCAAATGATCTCAGCTTTTTTCGGCTGTAAATATATGTTCCCCTATGAAATGGATGACATAAAGAGCAATCTAATCCACAAGGCTCTCATTATTATATAGTCAATTGGGAGGGACAAATGTACGTAATTTTACCACCTGCTTCATAAGAGGCTATTTCCAAATTCGAATGAATGACTTGCACTATTATAATGGGGTCTCATATTGCGCAATATAATAAGGGTTATGGGGTGGAGTGAAATGACCACCCCACTCCAATGAGCATGCCCCTATTGGATATCTATGTGCGCACTTTCATTGGCCCCTACCTTAACTATTTTTTTCCTATAGTAAGGAAGAGGGTTTCCCACAGTACTAATGAGGGAGGAAATTCTGCACACCACACCAATGGTTATCCTAATAAATTAATGCATGGACCCACATACTCAATGTAGGTGAGAGAAAAAAAATAAAAAATTCATGTGAGAGGGAACCACACTTTGATGTTGTGGAAGAAGTTTTTCTCATACAATAATAAGAAGGTTTTCTTCCACCAAGTGGAGTAAAGTTCACCCAGTTATATCTAGGATCATTATTACTCTGCTCCTATTGTACGAAATCAATTATCCCCTCTCCATTATTATCAATATCCATCCCACAATACCCAAACTCGCTCATAGGCAAGGGATTCGGTCTCTTTTTTTTTTTTTTGGAGGGAAGGGGATGGGAGGGGAGAGGGTCAAATTCTTTAGTCACCATGAGTAAAGGGAAACTGCATCTTAATAATTAGACACTCCAAAAGAATATAATCCTATAGATATTCATAGGGGCAGCCAATTTCAGTATGTTAAGGAGTCACTTTATTTCAGTATGTTGAGTCACTTTGCTTCCTTAGGTGTTTTTGCCAAAAATTTTTTTTTTTTCTTCATTCTATAGAGTTTGTATTATAAGTAGCACGGGTTAAGCTTCTCATGACCTTATTGTAAGTTTAGCCAATTCCTCTACTTATTTTAAGTTGAAAATGTATTATGCTTGTCTTTTTTTTTGGTAATGAAAAAAGGTGCTCTGTGATAGTGATCATAGCCCCCAGGACAAACCCCGTACGGCAATTATGCTTGTCTATTCCTTACTTGTAAAGACATATTCATATATTATATTGTGGCAAACAATGGAACATTATAATTCACTAAGAGTCTGTTTAGTAACTCTTATGAGATCATATGTTTTTGTTTTAGATTTCATTTTAGAACAGATATGGACAGAAAAGCGTTTGGTAATTCCTCTCTCATTTTTGTGCCCAAGTAATGAACCGGTTCAAAGTAGCATCTCAAGAATGGAAATCAACTAACTCCTTTTGGGCGTTACTTCAATCCTAAGATGGTCTATAGGAAATAAAAAATGAAATTGTCCCCGATAAAATCCTCAAAACCTCCTTCTTGATAGAAACATCACATTGCAAAGAGTAGGAGCCGCTCTTGCCTTCAGCTGGACGACCTTGTGGATCGACATTGCTCTCTCTGGGAAAGTCGATCTTGCATCTAAACTCACTCCGGGAAGCTGACCTTGCCTCTACTCCTGAAGCCCTCTGAACTCACTCCGATGTTCACTTTCAGTCGACCCAGAACTTCTTGGTAGGTACATCCCTCCCAGATAAAGCGTTGCTTCTTCTTCTTCTCTTAATATCTAACCAAAGAAGAGAAAACGAGGGTGAGAGAGTGAGATATCGTCAAGAGACGAGATAATGATCTGCAGTTGCAGAGGAAATTCTTTTAATCAGAAAAACAAAAGGGATAGGGCAATTTTTCACCTCTTTGGTTCCTCCCTCTCAGCAGGAAATTGTCAAGTAATTTTCAACACTTTTGAGTTCTCAGTTGCAATTTTTTTCTACTTTTAGTTCCTCATTCGCTATAAACTATAAAGAGAGAGATTCTATAAATAGCGAAGAGAAAGTTGTAGATCACACCTTTGGATTTGGGTTTTGGTGTCTGATCCCTTATCAGTTTTTTTTTTTTTTGGTGGAAATCTCTAATCTGATTTTTCGGATATAGCCTTTAAATGCATGCACCTCTTCATCAAGTGAAATATTAGTAGAGGCCGCTAAGCTGATTTTTTTTTGTAGCGTTTGGAGTTTGTTCAGTTTTGAATGGTTAATTATGTACAGGTTAATACGAAGAGGGTTTGGTTTTGATTTTGTTCTTGAAAGGACAAAGCTGCTAATGGGTCATATTGTTATGGACCTGGTGTGTGGATCGATAGCTTTTTACAACTTTTGTTTGGTATGGTCGTCTGCAAGACTGGGTCTTTCCAATTCGTTGTTTGTGGATATCTGGTGAAATAGAATCTGACCCAACTTAGGGGTTTTAATTATTAAGATGGATATAATGTGGAGTCCCCCACCTGGAATTTTGCTTATTAGAAGACTTACAGGCAATGAATGGAGCCTTAATACATATAGATATGTTGTTCTTCTTCTTACTTTTATAGCATATGCTTGCTACCATGCTTCTAGAAAACCTACCAGCATTGTTAAGAGTGTTTTTGATCCAAGGTTGGTTGTGCTAATCCTTGGCCTCTTGGTGAGGTTTTTGTTAAGGAGAAAAGGTTGACTGGTAAAGGCTCTGGATGGTTTCCCTCTAATGGAGATAATGGGACTGTGAAATTGAGTGAAATTGATGTTGCATTTCTTGCTTGTTACTCTATGCCTCTATGGGGATGTATGTAGTAGTGCACCTTGGAGAAAGAAAATTTTAATGTTTACATCATTACAGCTCTACAGATAGGTTTTGATCATGTGCTGCATTTTCAAATAGTGATGAAAAAGGGGTTGTGTGGGGTGGGTTTTCGGTGATCCTCCTCCAACCCTGTCTTAACCCCTTGAAACTGAAACCATCTCTCACTTCTCACAGGTCTGAAATTGAATGCCCACTACAGTGAAATTACCTAGCAGAAAATGGATCGGAATCTAAAACACATGGGGTTTGTCCATTTTACCTGCCCCATCACTGGTATCAATTTCATTTCAATATGGTCATTAATGGTGTTTGTGTAAATATTGAAATAATGAAAAAAAAAAAGTGTTAGGGAATAGTTCTTACCAAATGCCATTTCACTCCAGAACTATCCCCATAACGGTTTCAAAACAAGTTACCAAATGCCCAAATGGAGTCAAAAAATCATATTTTAATGAGGTAAAACAAATAGATGATTTTACCGAAGAACGGCGTTCTCAGAACGGAATCGTTACCAAGCGGACTCTAAGAATAATAACATCTAGATTATCCCCATTATGTATCAACACCCCTAATCCCTCATCCTTCTCCAAAAGGTCCCAAGTCCTCATTACAACCAGCGAATACCCTTAATGGGTGCGCCAGGAATCTCCTTAAAAAATTAAAGGGAATGCCATAGCCACAAGGGTTTGATAAGGTCTAGAAAGAGGTCTTCATGCAAGGACACCACTAATGGGGCTGTAGACATGCCAGTTGGGTATGATAAATAGGCAAAGACTACAATGGACTCTCCAAAATCAATACCAGCATCAGTCTTTTTTAAGGTGGCTTGCAAAATTCAAGCTAGGGTGGAGATTGTTAGGATTTAATGTGTAGTACACATAATTATTAGTAAATTGGTCTTTATAATTGGCTCTAGTTTTGGTTCCATTATATGTATATGGTAAATTGTGATTGTATGGGGATTATGGTTTTTGGGTTCTCCATTTAGAGTTAAACATGTCTATAGCCCAGTTAAGGCTCGACTAAAGCCCGATTGAAGCTCGATTCTAATAGCCCGATCATAGCCCAAGATCAACCAACTTAATGTAAACCATACCATGCTTGCGCAAACCAAGTCCGATTAGTTAAACGGACAGTCATGGTGCAACCCTTAAAATTGGTCAAGCCGGTTAAACCCAACCGAGACAAACCGAACCCAACCGGTTAACCACCCTCGCCCTTTATATTTTTAGCATTTCCCCCCTATCTTTTGGAACAAATAAATCCAAAAAAAAAGATAATTACCCCCCCTTCCTTGTACTTTGCAAAATTATATATAGATCCAAATGTTTAAAGGAATTATGTCCCCCTCCCTAGCTACGACGGTGTTAGTATGTTGTTAGTCTTAAATCTCGAAAGACCATATTACCCTTTATCCTCTCCTACTTCAATTGAAACAATCATCTTCGATCCATCACCATTTCAACTATCGCCAAAGGGAAGAAACTCCACACCACTTCACATACCTCCACATACCTTCGTCGAAAAATTCCCTCTTCTTCACCTTCGCCGGACAAGGAATTGTAGATGGAATAATATGATTTGGGGATTTTAGGGTTGAAGATGTAATTCCTTGTGGATCAGATGTGGAAGTGAGGAGTAGTAAGCTTGCCATGAGGATTTGCTCAAGGTGCGACAGATGGGCTAGTGTTGCAGATATGAAGATTTCACCAAATTCTGCAATGTTTCCTTCTACTGCATATATTGGAAAGCTATCATATGTACCTTCTGTGGTGCAATTCTTAAATCTTACAGATAAGTCCGATATAATTTTCTCTTATTTGTTATGCCGAATTTCACTCTTTCTTCCCTTTCTTTTTCAATCTATAAATTTATATAAATTTGAAGAGAAACAAGTTTAGCTGATTCTATGTGTTTGAAATGTATTGAAATTTGAATTTTTTAATTATTATTACTATTTTTTTTTGGCTAACAATATCTAGGCCTTAGGCCTAACTAGTCTTGACGGGTATTTGGATTTTGGATGCTCAAGCTTTCATATTTTATATTTCTTCCTCATTCCCTAAAAGTTATTCAACAATGGGGTAAGGCCCCAAGCTACCACAAAAAATCTTTCTGAATCATTTGTTCTCTTGCAGGTGAGATTGAACATATAAATTTCTCTTTCCTAAACCTCGAATAAATCCTGTAACTAGTTTTCTCTTCAGTTTTAGCATCTACTCCCCCTATTATATGTGATTCATTTTTTACCCATTACCCACCATGACAAGCTTCTACAACTGAGCTAGTGTCTCTTCCCCTTTCCATGGCCATCCCAATCAACAACAATGCAGCGACATTTGGAACAGTTCCGGTCTCATCATCTTTGCCTTGCTCCTCTTCTCATCGTCGATGCTCCCATCTTCGTTAAATCTAGTAACTTTAACCATCTCTTTCCCACCTCTAACCCCTCATCTCTGCCTCATGGAACCCTCTCCTCAATCTCTACGGTAACCTCGGTCCATCCCCTCTGCAAGTCATCTCAACCTCCCATCGCAATCGTGAAAAGAAGATCCAATCCCAATGAAATCAGAGGTAGAAGATGAAGCTAAGTTTTAATGAAAAGGGTGAAGAGGTAATCTCACCCTAATTGAAAGGTATTTTAACTGTAAGTGATTCAAGCCCTTTTGGTATCATTTTTCTTTTTGATTTTTGTTCACAAAAATGGTTTTTGCTGCATTTGATATCATTTATGGAGCTTGTTTCTATTTAAAAAAAAATTGATAAAACACAAAAATCAGAAAGAGATCAAGAGTCATTTATGTGTTTTGGCTAAAATTGATTTTCAGTTTTTTTGCATTGAACTTTAATGAACACGTGCTTAAAGTCCCAATACGGATGGGTAAAATAGTCATTTTCTTTGCAATTAGAAATCCAAGCCCCTTGCCCCCTCTTCTTCGGTCTAAAGTGGAGAAAGAGAGTTATAAGTAGGGGTGTCAATTGGACGGTTCGGTTTGGTTTCGGTCGGGTTGAATTGATTTCGGTCTAGGAATGAGGGAGACCAAAACCAATCCCTTAAGGAATTTCGGTTTTTGGTTCGGTTTGGTTTCGATTTATTTCGATTTTTCAATATCGGGTTAATATCGATTTAGATAGGTTTATTATTGGGCTTGAACCATAATGAATCTTACATTCATAACTTATAGTGATAAGATTTGATTAAAAGAAAAACACTTAAAATTTATTATTAAATCATGGTTTATCGTTGTAAGGAAAAGATAACTAATATTGAAATCAATGGATAACAAATTACTAAGAAAATAACTAATATTGAAATCACAAAATGAACCCTATTATCTAATCATTCATTTAACTATCCAACTAATTTTTTATAATGAACAAGGAAATCAATGGAAGCATTATTATAATTTACAAATCAATTTCTTTATTCATAACCTAATGTTCATTGATTTGTAACAATTCCCTTTACAATAAAAAATTTGCTCACTAGTATTGTAAAAAATAGTTGGCCAATTCACCAACTTACAATCTCATAACCATTTATTTTTTTATCGGTTTTATTCGGTTTGGTTATTGGTCGGTTTGGTTTGGACCGATTTTTAGTCGGTCCCAACATACCTCAGTTCAAAACCAATCCAATAAGGATCGGTTTGGTTCAGTTCAGGTTTGATCGGTTCGGGCTAGGTTTTGACACCCCAAGTTATAAGGAAGATGGGTGAAGGGAATCTCTTCACCTAGGCTATGTTTGGTAGCCAAGAAAAGAAAAGAAAAAAGTATATAGAAGATAAAAGAGAAGAAAAGAAAAGAAGAGAAAAAACTGAAATTCATGTGTTTGGT
This sequence comes from Macadamia integrifolia, assembly GCF_013358625.1. Lineage (NCBI taxonomy): Eukaryota > Viridiplantae > Streptophyta > Magnoliopsida > Proteales > Proteaceae > Macadamia > Macadamia integrifolia. The sequence goes on along the minus strand of NC_056561.1, from coordinate 40,362,829 downwards.
AAGGAGAGAAAAGAAAATAAAAAATAAATAAAAATAGGCACTTTGATCTATACAACTACACCGAAATACTCAACACCCAGGTTTAAAAAAATGTGTTCTAGTGTTGCTGCTGTGCATACATCTGTTGATCCATGTATCAACTGAGGACAACAAAACAAGTGTTGTTGCTATTCCAAACCCTATTGTCTTCTACCATCAACGGGTTTACTGTTGTTGGGGTAGTGACCAGTGGGGGAAAGAAGAGGTGAAGAGGAGACTAGAGGCAATGAAGAAGAAGAAATAGGAGGAAGAAGGTGAAGTAGATCGGCTTTTTGATTAAGGGGTTTGATTGGTTCTATCACCATTGCTTTTCCCCCAGCAAGAATGGCAATAGATCGAAGGAGGTGTACGGCGGGTGGGTGAGTCTCTTTGCTCATGAGCTTGGTGGTAGAACTGTTGCAGACTCCATGAGAGAGAGCGAGAGAGGGGGGGAGAGAGAGAGAGGACAGTACACTAGATCAGAAAAAAACCCAAAGTTTTCTCGATCACCCGAAGTTATCTTGACTGTGAGACGAGATAAGTTTTTTGATGACGATGGAGAATTACATAGCTTTCGAGACCTTTTGAAATTTAAATTAAGAATCTTCTCATCATCATTTTCACGTCCAAACACAGAGAAGAAATGGAGATCCGAGAAAACAGTACAAGTTTTGTACTATTTTCCCTGGACAACCAAACACATCCCTATTTCTCGTAAAAACCATTTTGCACATAGAGATTCTAAACTATTTCTCCAAAAAACCATTTTTGTCAAGTAATTATCAAACCATTTTTATGTTTTGATAAAAAATGGTTTTCATTAATAATTTTTGTTAAATAGATAAAAATAAAAAATAAAAATGATACCAAAGAGGGCCTTAGATCTAATTGTAATAACCTTAGGCACCGTTTGACAAAGTTCCTACCATTATAGAAATAGCAGAAACGACTTTTCATGTTTTTCGAAACAGAAACAAAATTTTGGATGTTTGATAAACCTATTTCTTGAAACGGATTTTTGGGGTTCGATTATTTTTCCGCTGCTAAAGAAGGTGATCTTAGGTGGCTTTTCTTTCACTGCTTTTGGGATTGAGGAATTTTATTGGGCTTTTTACAATGGTTGTCGTTCAAAGTCGTTTCTAAAAGCACGAAACATGTATGACTTGTTTTGTCAATTGCGTTTTTAGGAATAGAAATTGATATAAATTTTGATTTATATTTTTAAAAATAAGAGAAATAGAATAAATTTATCAAAGACTATTTAGGTTGTTTCTCAATTTATAGAAACGAGAAAATATTGAAACAACAAAAAAAAAACGAATGTTATCAAATAGTACCTGAAAAAATTTTAACCGTTAGACACCGATTCGATTTCGGTTCAAAAGAAACCTTACTCGTGAGGTACAGGGTTCTGACGTAGTCTCAAGGCAGCTGAGCAAAAACATTTTTGCGCCTGAGCAAAAAATTGGCTACCGTCTGTGCTCTTGAAAAATCTCAAGCACTTCAAATCTTCAATGCCTGCAACGAAACGGTCCTAACGGAAGAGTTGATAATCTTGTTTCTTCGGCGCTTTCTTCCTCTCCTTGCATCTTGCGCGGAGTATTCAAACTTCTAAGGTAAGATTCTTGTACTATTGTTTATCCGGTGAAAATAGACTTGGAATCCAATCTTGCGATATCTTTGTGTCTTTCCTTCTACAAATTCATCTATCTTTTTGTCAGTGAATTATTTCAACCTTGATCTTCTCAGATCCCTTGAATTTGGGAATCAGTGGGAATGGTCTAATCTCTGCAACTGTGTGGTGATATGATGCCGTACTTGTGGAACCATAAAACTATAGCAGTTCTTCTCATCTAATTTCTGCAAGAGGCTACAGGTTTCACACACTAGCAGGGCCAATAGGCGAGACTTTACAAGAATTCTATGACCTAAAAGTGCCTCCAAATTGGGTATACGATAAACAAGCTGAGTTCTTTTGCTCCGCCTAGTTGTTTTCTGTGACAGTGTGATTAATTGGTTTAACTCCTGGCATGTTCGAGAAGAGTAGATCATGTAAGAAGTGTTCTTTTTCCTCAATATTGTTGTTCATGGGCCATTGCTTTGATTTCTCGATACCAACTGCTTGATGAAATGCCGAAGACACAATTATACTTCTTTAACATCCTAGCTAATAATCCTTGTGACATGATGGATTATTAGAGCAGTTTCCGTGAGGTCCTCCTGTGGATAATGTATTATGATCCAACAGTTTTTGCAAAGTATTGCATTGATCCTGATCTAAGGAGGACAAATCTCTGTCCTCCCTACAAAAGTTCTGAAAGGCAGTGTTTTGAATTCTGAATTTGATGGACCGTTCTCTCATTCAGATATTGAGATTTTTCTGTGATGCGTTGGTAGGGACTTTTATATGTAGTTAATGCTCTCTTAATTGCTTATGAATATAATTCTGCAAAAATTTCTATTAAAATGTCTCCCTCTCTTTTAGGTCAACATATGCATGTTTGATTGGCCGTATACCAAGTTGAAGTTGTAGTGGTCCATTTCATTTGTTAAACATGTAAGTTTCATGTTATTGGTTTCTCTCTCTCTCTGTTTTCTTTGAGGATGTTGAGAAAGTTTGTGTTTATTTATTTATTTATTTTTTCTAAGAGTGTGTTGATTTCTAAACTCTGGCTTTTGGTCCATATATCTGCATTGTGGGTTTTGCTGATGCAGGGGAGCTGTTAAGTTGGAGCTCCGTTGTCCTAAAAACATTAATGGTGTAGCAGTAGATCCACAGCCAGATTGGAGCTTGGATTCACTCATTTCAGAACTGAATTCCATGCAACTCAATGCCTCTTCCTTGCGCCATGTGCCTTTTACAAAATCAAGAATCCGGTACGCCCTTGTTCGTAAGTGCTTGTAGCACTCTTTTTCTTTTCTTCTGCTAAGTAGATAAGCCATATAAGATGAACCTGAGCAGAAAACATTGAAATACAGAATGCTGTAGTGAAACACTTAATGTATACATTGTGCTTATGGTTTAATAAAAACCTGGCTGGCTGGCACTAGATAACGTGCTAGACATGGTTAGATTAGCTGAGTTATGGACCATACCTAGTCTGTAGGGCTTTGTGGTAAAAGATTTGCCTGAGATAGGCTGTGTTCATCAGCTGTGAGAGCTGAGGGTGAGAGACCCAAGCTGAGATAGCTATTCCCCTAACCTCATTCTTCTCTTCTTTTCTTTCTCCTTCTATTATCTTTTCTTCTCTTGATTGGGTGTTTATGTGGGGATTTTTTTTTTGTTGAATAAATAACTCAGTACCCGGAGAAAGAATATACAAAGAAGGGGGGGGGCAGCCACACAGAGGGCAAAGCCCAAGCAGAGCTCAAAGGCCAAAGGGCCAAACTAAAGGGGGATGGGGACTACAAAAAAGGGGGGACCAATTTTTTTTTTTTTTTTTGGGGGGGGG
>NC_056561.1:40332341-40359339 GCF_013358625.1 Macadamia integrifolia | reverse complement strand
GGGGGGGGGAGATGATGGACGAGGGGATGCCCCAGGAGACAACCTGTTCCTTGACGGACCAAACTGTGACGGATGGAGCCAATCTTGGAGCTCACATTGAAGAAGATGGCTTTCCAAATCTGGTCAAAAGAGTGGGTGTTGGAAGTCCATCTTCAGAGATTGTGTTCCATCTAGATATGGTTGGTTGTAGCTGCAAAGATGAGTTCCCCTAGAGATTATTATCAGTTTGAAAACCTAAGAAGCATCAACATATTGGAGTTCATAATCAGTCCAAGAATCAGGATCGAATTCAGCAGAGCAGGGTTTTCTTGAAGCAAAAATCGAGCCTTGGTTTGTCCTACAACTGATCTCATTTCAGCCTGCCTTTTTGGGGTTTTATTCCAGCCCTCAAGAGAGCCACTCGATCCTAGTTTGGTGGTCATCTGAAGTTCCCGACTGCTGTTCTTGGAGATCAACAAAAGATTCCTTATTTAAGACCTGACATCAAGAACCTGTAGATCTGTCAGATCTGTGACCTGTTTGAAGAGCCGTTTTAGGTTTTGTTGGTGACACCAAGGGTGTTACTCAATCCAAGTTTCAGGGCCATCTGAGGCTTGGATCTGCCACAGAAGATTTTCTTCCAAGTTTCCTTGATTTGAGACCCCAAATCAAGAAGTTTCAGATCCAATTTTGAGGCCCATCATAGGCCTCTACAGCCAGCTGCAGGTTTCCTCCTCTTCAGCCTTGTTTTGGGTTTTGTCTGGATCTGGTTCTGGATTTCCTTGTTTCTGGAGGTTTATTTGATTGGAGTTTTGGTAATATTATTCGGGGTTATTGATCAATCAGTACCCTTACATTCAATTGGTATCAGAGCCTGACCAAAGATGGAGCTGGAAGTTTGCTATTTTGCTGGCGGGAGGAATCCATATAGATTACTTGATTGGACTAATGATCTAGAAGACTACTATGAGTGCTACAACTTGACAGAGATGTGACAGCTTTTCATTGCTTACTCCCGGATGAGTAGTTATGTTAGAGAATCATGGAGAATCCGTGAAAAGAAACTCCAAGTTCAAGGATGTGAGCCTAGGACTTGGGAAGAGATGAAGCATGAACTTGTGAACCAATGCCTACCTGAACACATCCAAAGAAGGTTTTTCCCTCTGCAAGATTCCCACTAGAAGACATCTACAGTTCTCCAAAAGATACCCCCAGGCGACAAGAGTTTAAAGCAATTAGTAGACTACTTGGTCACTCTTGTGCAAGAATATGTAAATGAGCAATAAGAGAAGACACCTCCAATCAAAGAACCAGAACTTGATATTGAGGTTCATGTTGAAGAAGTTCCAGTAATTCATATTAGTAAGAAAGAGTTAGTCCTTGATGTTCCCATCATTGAGATTCATATCAAAAAATTTCAAAGCAACAAGGTTGCCGCGATGGACAATGAGGTCGAGACTAAGGAACTTGACACTACAACAATTGTGATGATTGTGAACAGCCAAGAGGAAGATCCTAAGAGGTTCACGATTAAAGATACAGCTGAACCATTAATGAAACCAATCGAAAACCACCAGGTTGATGAATCAAAAGAGTTCTACATTACAAAAAAGTTTGAAGAGGTCGAAGGTACATTCGTGTGCAACCCTATGGTTACGTCTAAAGATGCTGCAATTGAGCATGATGAATTTGTTATTTATTCAAAGTACTTTGAAGAATGAGCACCTCACCCTCTAGACTACATTCATATCTTCAAAGAATTGCCTGATTTTTACCATGGGCTGCAGCTTAACCTTCATCACCCCAATGTGGTCGTTCTAATGTTCAAAACTCGAGGCCAAGTTATTATTAAGTGGAGGATAATTGATGCAGATGAGTGACTTAAAGGACTTATTTGATTGGATATAAGCCTTTGGTTGGGTTAGTAAGTGTTGGGCCTTTGATCCCATGGGTTTTCTTTGTAATAGGCCTACTTTAATGGGCCCAAAATATGAGTAGAAAGGAGGAAAACGAGATTTACTTCATTAGTTTAGTTAAAGTTAAAGTCGTAGTCCTGATATAATTTGTTGCTTTATTTAAGTTGACTCCATGTTGGAGTCTTAAGTTGTCTTTTAGGAGTCCAATTATGTGTGTTAGTTAGTTAACAAAGTTAATGTCCTATGTCTAGTAGGTTTCTACTTTCATTTGTTTCCTATTTTAAGTCCTAATATGTGTTGGAGTCTTTAACCTTTATATAAAGAGGCATTGTTGTAACACAAAAAACAATTATTATTGAATGAAGTTTTCTCTTTCTGTTTGCAAAGTTTTGCTTGAGATAGGTTGTGTTCATCAGCTGTGAGAGCTGAGGGTGAGAGACCTAGGCTGAAATAGCCATTCCCCCGTTGGTGTATGATGTCTTGTATTCCGTCGCAGTTTAATCCAGGGAGTACTGGTGCAGCACCTAGACAGGCAGGACAGCGGTCCCGCTAGCCGGTTAAGGGGCCGTGGGGGTTGCAAGGGGGGCAGGAGGCCCCCTTGCATAGCAGGGGGTGTAGGGGGGCGCAGCCCCCCGCTCGAATTTTTTTATTTGAGGGCAATTGTAGTTTAATCCGGATTAGGGTTTTTTCGCTATATATTTGTGGCGAGGGTTTCTTTCTTTATAATGCAAGCAATACTGAGAGGTGTGAGGACGAGCGCTGTAACGCTATTCTCCATTGATAGTGAAGTAGGATCTCATCTCACCGGGGACGTAGGCAACCTTGCCGAACCTCGTAAAATCCGTGTGCATTGTTTGTTTTGTTTTTTCCATTATCTTCTGCATCGTTTTAGGGTTGCGTTTCTACATCCCCTACCCCCATTCTTTCCTTTCCACCTAATTCTTCTCTTGAGTGAGTGTTTGTGTGAGGATTATTATCAGTTTGAAAAACTAAGAACCATCAACAGATTGGAGTTCATAATCAGTCCAAGAATCAGGGTCGAATTCAGCAGAGCAGGGTTTTCTTGAAGCAAAAACCGATCCTTGGTTTCTCCCACAACTGATCTCATCTCAGCCTGCCCTTCCAGCCCTCAAGAAAGACACCCGATCCCAGTTTGGTGGTCATCTGAAGTTCCCAACTGCTGTTTTTGGTGATCAACAGAAGATTCCTTATTTAAGACCTGAGATCAAGAACCTGCAGATATCTCAGATTTGTGACATGTTTGAAGAGCCCTTTTAGGGTTTTGTTGGGGATACCAAGGGGGCTACTCAATCCAAGTTTCAGGGCCATCTGAGGCCTGGATATGCTACTGCAGATTTTCTTCCAAGCTTCCTTAATTTGGAACCCAAATCAAGAAGTTTCAGATCTTTCAAACCAGCCGGCAGAATCTGAAGAAATAATTTTAGAGTTTGCACCCTAGCCTCCTTCGATCCAAGTTTGAGACCCCTCCGAGGCCCCTACAACCAGCCGCAGGTTTTCTCCTCTTCAGCCTTGTTTTGGGTTTTATCTGGATCTGGTTCTGGATTTCCTTGTTTGTGGAGGTTTATTTGATTGGAGTTCTGGGAATATTATTGGTGATTATTGATCAATCAATACCCTTACATTACAATAACTTCACCAATTGTAGAGGTCTAGGATTTAGAAATAACTAGGCGTTCCATATGATTAACAGCATTTTGTTTAAGGAAATATAGTGGTTAAGATATAAAAAAACTTTGGGGCTCATTGAATTAGAAGAATTGGAGTTAAAGAGAGTAAAGGAGAGGAAGATGGTATTCTCCATGATAATAAATGGCGAGAAGGAGAGGAGGGAATGAAATGACTTGTACAAAAGAAGTAGAGAGAGTATGTCTTAATGAGTGAGACTCATCCCGAGAAAACAATTTCATTTCATATTCAATAGTTTTCTCTGAGATAAAAGATAATACATCAGATGGCTATATATGTTGGTGACACATAGAAGTAGAGAGAGAAAAGTGATGCCTGGGGGCACAACCCAGGGGCTTCAAATTCCTAACAAAACAATTTCAATTCAAATTTAATGGGGACTGGTCATTCCATGGACCATTTGAAGGAACCATGGAAAGGAAAAGGATTGCTATATAGTTCTTCATATCAAATTGATAAGGGCAGCAGGAAACTTAGAATTCATTTTGCAATTGATGATAAAAACTAAAGGTATCATCAAAACGACTAGATTTTTCTTGTATTTATTTGATGCATTATACTCACTAAGAGACCAGAAGATTCATTGTGTATTCACAGAGTACCGCTTACAAGTGCCACATACCACTTTTGATGAAGCCATTGAATTCCCTAACCTTCACACCATTGTGAATATCTATAGGCAACACAAAAGCACTTGAGCTCAAACAAAACATTTTAATATTGGGTGTTGAATGGAAACAAGAAACATGGGCACCTTAACGTGCCATATTTGGACCTAATTGTCTAGTGAGATTTTAATGGCTGAATGGAGTGCAAGGCGGACTAGCCAAGCAAACCTGCCATCTCCAATGATTAAGGAATTGGTGTAGAAGATGAAATTTGATATGGTGGATGCGCAATCACCAGACGACCTTGCATAACTGCATATCAAGAATAAATAATGGTTTTGCAACACATCTGATATTCTGATGTAATAAGGCTATCAAGAAAAGATGGCACCTGTGGGGGTGAGACTGATGCTTTTGGTGTAGAAAAGCATGAAAATAACTTGGATGCACAACGAGAAGATGATCTGATCTCAGAATCACCCTTATTGTCTTTTTGTGATAGGTACATAGACCCTTATAGTTTTAGTTAGGATCCTTGGGCACCAACAGAGAAGATGTAGGTGGTGTGGATTAGGTGGACACAATCTTAAGAGCCAGATGATTTTGGAGTATCCTAAAGCAACTAAAGTATTAAAAAAAGAAAGAGACATCTGGACTCTAGGAACTCTCCATATGCAATCCATGTAGGAGTGTCCTAAACAAAACTATTTGAATAATTATTGAAAACAAACTATTATCTGGTTTGGATATTAATCCCTATATTCTGGCCAAATAATATATTAGAATAATAAAGGAAAGACTTCCACGATCCCATGGCTTGCTGGAAGACAAGGTTCCTGGAACTGCAAACTCTTAATCTCTTCCACACTGGTCCCCACCAGTTGTGTGAAGATAAAATTTCTGAATCAAGAAGTATAGAACCATAGGCCATTCACAAGTCTCCAAACTAGCTCCACAGTATTTAGGTTCTAGAAGAACCAGATCTGAACCATTTCTTTGGACCAAGAACCATGGTGGGAACCAGAATTTGTACCGAATGAGACCCAATCCAACCGCTGGGGCATCTTTCTGTATCACCACACTGCATCACTTGCCTTCTAATGCAAGCTTACATTGCATGACTGTAAGAGAACTATTCACTTGTAAGGTTGTTATGTTTCAATAGATATAATTCATAAAACAACCATATGGAAGTACATAAATTAAAATTGAACAGTGTGCCATACTTTGTAGAATGCTAAACCATTACTTGTCACTGTTTGTCATTGTTGTTGTTATTATTATTATTATTATCATCATCATTATTATTATTATTAGGTGGAGGATGGAATCTCCACGGCCCCCCATGCTCCCACTTTATTGATCTTCCAATCTCCCTCCCAGCATGTTAGCCATTCAATCATTTCCACTATTAGGATCGACTCTCTACTACCATTGCACTTCCTCCCTCTCTCCCCTTCTCTTCCCCGATCCTCATTGCAACCCATGCCGGTGCTTCTCTTCCCCGTTGTCTCCTCCTCTTTGCATCTATTGCTCTCCCTTTCTGCATCTTTCGTTCCCCCGTTCTCAGGATCTATTCTCAATTGTTCAAATTAAATCGAATTGTGGATTTCCCAATCGAAGATAGTATTTCCTCCAAGAGCTTAGAGCTTTGAATTCTATAATTCTTCTTTGGTTGGGTTTTTGGAATCTAATAGGCCTTATCTACTTTTACTCGGGGATCTTTCTGGAAAATTCGGGCTTTTGTGGTTGTTGATTTTGTGGGTTCCTATCGTGTAGCATACGAAGGTTTAAGGATTCAGTTTCCTGAAATTGCTGCAAAGGAAGGGATTCTTATTTTATTTTATGTTATTTATTTATTTATTTTTGTATATGTGCTTGAATAACGGAGGATTGGAAAATCGAAGGATTCTCTAGATAATAATCCTCGTGGAGAAGAGGTTGCTTTCATTCACCAAGTTGAGATCATCTATAATACCTTGTGTTATATCAGGATTTGATTCAAAAGATAAAAGTTGAATCTGAAATACTGGTAACTTTTTGAATTTCATCCCAAGAAGGAAATTGCATCTTCTAATAATCAGAAACTCCTTGTATCAGATGACTTTGTTTTCAATAGATGTCGTAATATTATCTATCTTCCCCCAGCCGTGCTATCCTAAATCCTCTACTACCTTGATGTTAAAGAGCTCAATATTGTTTCCTATGTGTCGACATGCTGCACCATCTTGCATCTAACCACTATGGGTGGAAGGATTCTAATGTGAAAGATAGGATTGCCCTTAGGTTCAACACCTTCAGGATTTCCGGTTGAGAAACCACGGAAGGAGCTCTTTGTTGAGAGGTATTATGTATGTCTCGAATTCTTGACCCGCTCTGACATATTTTGGTTTCGACCCGAATTGGAATTGTTCTAAGGTTTGGGATGGTATACAACGGGGGGTGGGGTTCGCCCTTGCAATATAGCCCGACCTGATGGATTGACCTGATTTGGAGGAGTATATATATATATTATGTTTTGTTGCTATGTAAGTAAGAGAGAGACAAAAGAAAAGGGGATTTTCGTGTTAGGGATTCTGAACAAGAGTTCATGCTGCGAGTTTGGGTGTTCTTGAGAGAACTCCATTGTAATCTTTCTTCCATCATATAGTGAATCATCGTCACCTTCGCCCATGGACATAGCACATCGCATCGGTGTATGAACCACGTTAAATCTTTGTATCTTGCGTGAATCTATTTCGTTTTCTTCGTGTTTCTTTGATGTTTGTTCTGACAAGAGAGAATACATAAGCAAGACCTTCATGGTGCGTTACAATGGGTGGGTGGTTACCACATGGGAGAGGATCCCCACTTTGGAGACAATGGGGGAGAGAGAGAAGGGGAGATGCAAAGGCCTTGGTTCCAGTGGTGAGCCGGGAGAGAAAGGGAGAGAGTGAGGGAGTGCAAAGGCATTTGAGAGAGTAGATCCCAACAGGGTATTGATTGAATGGCTGAGACGCGAGGAGGGAGATTAGACGATCAATAAAGTGGGAGCATATAGGGGCGTGGGAGATTCCATTCTCCCCCACTTGCTCAGAGAACCTTTTCCTTTATTATTATTATGATTATCATCATCACCATCATCATCATCATCATTATCATTTTCATCATCTTTGTTTACTTTTGCTTGCATAATGTACTTCTAACACAAGTAATGTGCAATTACTTACTCTACATTTTGTTGCTGTTATGATTATTTAAATTTCCCCTTCTTTGTGGTGGCTTCCTATGTAAAATAATTCTCTATTTATATGTGCTTCTTCTGCTCAGAGAACTTCCCAATTACAAGGGAACGAGTATGAATTCCAAAGCTTTTGTAATGCATGTTGATGAGATGGAGGACACTGACAGTGAAGGTGAAGAAATCCATGATCAAAGTTTGATTGTTGGCAGGAAATTCTCTTGTGATGAACTTTATTTAAGGTAATAAATGATTTTATCACCCTGCCCATGCCTTTCTTCCTCCCTAGAATATTTTATTCAGTAGATAACCCCATAAAAATATGTAGGTTCCTATTTTGTTGTCAAGTATGGTTTCTTGATTATATGCCATTCGATACTTGTTTTTTTTAGTCTGAATGACCATAGAAATAAGCTAACAAGGTTCAAGTCTTACATGCTTTCAGTAAATAATCCAATGAGGTTTAAAGGTTTCCCTTATTTAATTTTGCTCTTTGACTGAGGAGAAATGAATTTCACATTCTTTGTTTCAACTTCCTTTGCAGAAATTGCTTTTAAGCAGCTGCTAGCCAGCCCTTATTTCGTAGTTGCAAGCAGAAAACAATCTTTTCAGGGTGAAATTCCTGGACTTATGGATATAAAGACTAAAGAGAGAGTGACCATTCTAAGCAAGATGTGCCACCAAAAATCTTGACTTCTAACTCTTACTATTGGGCAGGCAAGAGCCTGTACAGGCTCAGGAGCGACAGTTAGGTTCTGGGTTATGAATCTCGAACGGTGATTCTGCAGGTTTAGACGATGAGTGAAGGTGTTAACTCCTGCAGCGGGCTCATTTGCCCATTCGATTGTGCTGTGGGACCCTTCCAGATTTACTTTCATAGTACATCATGCCATAGAACTCAATGTGCTGCCGACTTTTCCCCCCCTCAAAACTGCAGAAAAGTCAATTGTCCTGGAGCTTTTCGGTCTCATAGTGGTGCTCAGAGAGCAAGGAATCCTAATGCCTAGATTTCCTTTTCTTTGCTGCCTTTCCCCATCCAATGTTTCAAGGATCAAACCAAGGTTGGATCTTTCCAGCTGATCCCAATCTGGATCAGTATTAGAATTGCCTGATCCATTGTCAGGTTCTGACAGGATTGGACGATTCAGTATATTTGAACAAAACTAGCCTGGGTGATATGGATCAGTATTGACATACCCTTGAACAATCCTCCCACCACAAAAGAAATGGAAACAAAAAAGAAGAGGAATTTGTGAGGGACGTTGTCTTTTTCTCATGGAGGAAGGTCAATTTATTCAGAAATTGTGCCTTCTTCCATTGGTTGTAGTGAATGATAAAAGCAATCAAGAAAACCTATGTAGCGATAATGTAATGGATGAGTTTATAATGTTAATTTTATTCTGGGTGAAGAGAAGAGAAAGAGCATCAATAATTCATTTTATTGTTGAGATGATCTATTCTTAACTTGAGGGAAGAATAACATGTGCCCCCATGTTCTGGATGACCTTACTATGTTGTATTCTTATAGAAATGGTATGTATTTTTGCAAGCTGATCTGGGGCCACCGTCAATGGTAGAGATCTTTAGTCTGATCGAGGTGGATCTAGATATATCCATATCTGAAGGGGTTGAGAAAGTGATAGCTTTTCTTACTATTGAATTTAAATACTCTGGTTTGATCCAATTAATGTAGTACTACCATCTATATATGTAGAAAAAAAAAGTGTTAAGAATTAGCACTAATCCTGATAAGGGGTTAGCGTTAGAACCAAGACCCGATAGGGGCCTTTTGGTCCTATCGGGTCCAGATTTCAGTGTTTTAGGGTTGCGACTTAAGTGAGGGGCTTTTCTGTACTTTTTGCTTTGTTTTTATGCAATATATATACATTACATTGACCTGCGATCAGTCTATTATGGACTGATCGCAGGCTGCTCGGTTTCTGGACAGCTTTCGGTCTCTCCTTCTTCTCTTCTCTTCTTCTTCTTGTTTCTTGTTCTGGTTACATCTAATTAATATTGTAACATGGTATCAGAGCAGACTTAATCAAATTGATTTGTCCAAACAAACCTATTGCTGCTGATTTCAACCTAGCAATAAACTTCCTTGGTGTGCAGCCGCCTTCTTTGCTGCAATTACTATGATCTAATTAATATGAAGTGATTTACAGTACATGTAAGTCATCTTCCATACTGCTGCTATCGGTTTTATGCTGGTTCTTACTGTTTAAGAAAGTCGCTGGACTTGTTCTCCTCGACCGATGACTGCTATTGCTACTTCATCATTGATGGCTGCTACTACTACTTTGTACTTTTTATATACTTGCTGCTGAAGGTTGCTGCTGCCTAGTGTGGTTTTTGTCCATGCGATTAGCCTTCTTGCAGAATTTTTTTTTTTGTTCTCCTATCAAAGGCTAATTCGACACTACTGCCGCCCCCATTGGCTGGGTATTTGTTTTTTGTTGAGCATTGTGGTGTCCGATTGCTTACTGCTGCTGTTTTTCCTTCTTGGTGGGTGATTATTATTTGATTCTCATGGCTGAGATCAAAGTCCCTACCCCTACTACTACTACTTCTTCTACCTCGGACAATGTTAATGTCCAGATTGCATCGATCAAGCTTAAGGGAAGCTCGAGTTACCTTCTTTGGGCTCAGTCAGTCAAGGTATGTCTGATGGCTAAGGACAAGCTTGATTACATCATCTCTGATTCTCCCAAAGAATCTGAAATTGGTTATGTCCAATGGCAGAAAGAGAATGCATTAATTTTAATTTGGTTATGGAACAATATGGAACCCGATGTCGCTGCCAATGTTATGTTTCATTCTACTGCTGAGGGAGTGTGGAATGATTTGAAGGAGACCTACTCTCAGGAGAAGAATATGACCCGTATATATGATATCTATGAAAAACTGTTTCAGTATCGCCAGTCAGACAAGCCACTTGCAGAATACTACAGTACGTTCAAGGGTATGGTTGAAGAACTCAATGTCTTTCAACCCTTAACCACTGACATTGAAAAATTGAAGGCTCAACGTAACGAGTTCTTCGTCTCTAAATTCTTGGCTGGTCTGAACAATGACTTGGAGACAGTGAAGGGTCACTTAATTGTAGGAGATACTGTGCCTACTTTGAATGATATATACTCACGCTTGCAGCGCATTACCTCTTCTACCAAACCTGATCAGTCTTCCAAAGACAATTCTACCTTCCATGCCAACCATGAACGTGGTCGATGTCGTGGGGGGGTTGTGGATTGGCTGGTCGAGGATCTGGTGGACAACCCTCTGACCGTACTGCACGCCAGTGTACTTTCTGTGGAAAGCCCAACCATACTGTGAAAACTTGTTGGGCAAAGCGTGGCAAACCAGAATGGACAACACAGTTAGCTGATCATGCAGTGTCTGATGATGGTACGAACACAATGGCTCCAGTTGACACTAAACCAACACCTTCTTTAGGAGATTCACCGGTCTGCGAGATGACATCAACCAGTTGCTCTGGCGCTTGCACACTCTCGAGGCATCTACTAATACATTTGCTGCTACCCTAGCTCACACAGGTACCTCAACCCTCCTTACTACTACATCTACCCCCTGGATCATTGATTTAGGTGCTTTTGCCCACATAACCGGTAAGTCATCAATTTTTAAGGATTTTTCTACTAGTTCCAGTTCTAACTCTGTGATTCTTGCTAATGGTGCTTCAACACCAGTTCTAGGTCACGGTTCTATTTCACCTACCCCATCCATAAACTTGTCCTTTGTCTTACATGTTCCTCAATTTCCATTAAGTCTTCTCTCTGTGAGTCAATTAACTAGTTTGTTAAATTGCTCAGTAACATTATTTCCTTCTTACTGTGTTTTTCAGGATCTTCACACAAGGAAGACGATTAGTGGAGGGCGTGAAAAGAATGGATTATATTACTTCAACAACGGCTGTTCCTACCTCTTCCGCTACTGCTACGGCTGTTGGGGACATCACTCATTTTCAATGGCATTATCGTTTAGGTCATTTGTCGCTTTTTAGGTTACAGCTTTTATTTCCTAGTTTTAAGTCTACTCCTAGGTTAGAGTGTGAGGTTTGTGAGTTGACGAAACATCACCGTGTGTCATTCCCATCTCGCTCTATGTCTCGTAGTTCGTCTTTATTTTCTTTAATCCATTCTGATATATGAGGCCCTTGCAAAGTCAGTAATAGATTTGGGTATCACTATTTTGTGACTTTTGTGGATGATCATTCCCGCCTTACATGGCTTTACATGTTAAAGGACAGGTCTGAATTTTTACATGTATTTACAAAATTCCATAATAAAATAAAGACTCAGTTTGGCATTCCTATTAAAATCTTTCGTTCTGATAATGCTTTAGAATATGCTCAAACTGATATTTCTGATTTTTGTGATACTCATGGGATGATCCACCAAACTAGTTGTGCATATACTCCACAGCAAAATGGAGTAGCAGAGCACAAAAGTCGGCACCTCCTTGAGGTTTCTCGAGCCATGATGCTGCATATGCATGTTCCCAAGCATTTTTGGTGTGGTGTCTTAACTGCATGTCATTTGATTAACCGCATGCCGTCCTCTGTTTTTTCCGACAAATCTCCCTTCACTGTTATGTTCCCTAATTTACCGAGTTTTCCTATGCCTCCTCGGGTTTTTGGGTGTGTGTGCTTTGTTCATAATTTGCATATGCAGGTTGATAAGTTGTCTCCTAGGTCTACTAAATGTATTTTTTTGGGCTATTTTTGTACTCAGAAAGGGTATAAGTGTTATGACCCTATTTCACACAGGAACTTTGTCAGTGCCGATATGACCTTCTTTGAAGGTACTTCATTCTACCCCCTCCAGTGCCCTCGTCTAGTGTCGAGTGGTCTTCTCCATCTCCTCCACCTATACCCTCCCTTATACCCTTCCTTAATGCTTCTAGTGCTAGTGACTCCCCTCCTCTATAGGTTTATCAGCGTAGGAAGAAGATTGGACAGCCAAGTGGCGAGGTACCCAGATGCTTCACTCCTTCCATTGCCGGCTTCCTCAGGTGAAGCTCCTGTTCCTCCTCCGTCTGATGACTTACCAATTGCGCATAGGAAATGTACTCGTTCTTGCACTCACAAATCTATGGTTGTGTATCCTATTGATAAATTTGTGTCTTTATCTCATCTTCCCTCTCCTATCCATGGTCTTGCCTTATCTCTTTCCACTAACCCTATTCCCCGTATTCATACTGAGGCCCTTTGTATCCCTGGCTGGAAGGCTGCCATGGATGTAGAAATGGATGCGCTTTTGAGTCGTGGTACCTGGAGTCTGGTAGATTTACCTCCTGGTAAGGATCTGGTGCAGTGTCGCTGGGTGTACACTGTCAACTTTGATTGGCCCTTGTTTCAGTTGGACATCAAGAATGCTTTCTTGTATGGTGATCTACAGGAAGAGGTGTATATGGAGCAACCTCCGAGGTATGTTGCTCAGGGTGAGAGAACAAGTTGTGTGTGTCGCTTTCACAAGGCTATATATGGGCTGAAACAGTCTCCTCGGGCATGGTTTGACAAGTTCAGTGCTACCATAGTTACTTGTGGTTTTTCTCAGTGTTATTCTGATCATTCTGTGTTTGTTCGTCGCAGAGGTGATAAGCTGGTTGTCTTGGTTGTATATGTTGATGACATTATTCTGACTAGTAATGATGAGGCGGGAATTTCTGAAGTCAAAGATCATCTCCAGCGCCATTTTCAGACAAAGGATCCGGGCCAACTTCATTATTTCCTTGGGATTGAGGTAATCCGCTGCAAGAAAGGGATCAGTCTATCTCAAATGAAGTATGTGATGGATCTTCTATCTGATACTGGGATGTTTGCATCCAGACCTGTTGATATTCCTATGAACCATCACCAAAAGTTTTTGTGGATGATGGTGAACCTCTCCAGGATGTGCATTAGTACAGGAGCTTGATTGGCAAGTTAATTTACCTTATTGTGACTCGTCCTGACATTTCCTATTCTGTTGGGGTCTTTAGTCAATTCATGCAGTCTCCTCAAAAAACACATTGGGATGCTGCTGTTCGTGTTCTTCGTTATCTAAAAGGTGCTCCTGGAAAAGGGTTGATTTATCGTCCGAATCGGCATATGGAACTAGTGGGGTATTCTGATGCTGATTGGGCTGGCTCTGCTAGTGATCGGATATCTACTACTGGATACTCTTTTGTTGGAGGTAATCTTGTTACATGGCGCAACAAAAAGCAGACTACTATTGCCCGGTCCAGTGCAGAAGCTGAGTACAGAGCTATAGCTCATACCACTGCTGAGTTGATGTGGCTACAGTCGTTACTTTTGGAGTTGGGGTTTCCAATGACCAAGCCAATGAAAATGTATTATGACAACCAAGCTGCGGTTTATATTGCTAGTAATCCGGTCTTCCATGAGAGAACCAAACACATAGAAGTGGACTGTCATTTTGTTCGTGATGCTGTTCTGAGGAGGCTGACTGAAACTCCTTTTGTTCCTTCATCGGATCAGTTAGCTGACATGTTCACTAAGTCCTTGTTTTCCCCCACTTTTCGCAATGGTTGTATCAAGCTGAGCATGGGTGTTGTGTATGCTCCACCTTGAGGGGGAGTGTTAAGAATTAACGCTAATCCCGATAAGGGATTGGCGTCAGAACCAAGACCCGATTGGGGCCTTTTGGTCCTATTGGGTCCAGATTTCAGTGTTTTAGGGTTGCGACTTAAGTGAGGGGCTTTTCTGTACTTTTTGCTTTGTTTTTATGCAATATATATACACTACATTGACCTGCGATTAGTCTATTATGGACTGATCCCAGGCTGCTCTGTTTCTGGACAGCTTTCGGTCTCTCCTTCTTCTCTTCTTCTCTTCTTCTTCTCTTCTCTTCTTCTTCTTGTTTCTTGTTCTGGTTACATCTAATTAATATTGTAACAAAGTGCACGAGGCTCCAGCTATTGCAGGGTCCGGGAAGGGCAAATGTATGCAGCCTTAACACCTGCTTCACAGGAGAGGTTGTTTCCAAGTTTTGAACCCCCAACCAACAGGTTGCAATAACGCAACTTAACCATTGCACCAAGGCAAGGATTAAAGTATCGGTATCGATCGTCGTATCGGTCGGCCAAAATTAAGATACGTATCGGAGGGTATCGTATCGTATCGGAGATACGCTAAGATACGCTAAAGATACGCACATAAATGGATAGGAAACACTTTTTTATACACATTTGCATAAAAAAATGGTTAAAAAAAAGTTAGATATAACATGTATTATGCATAAAAAGTAAATTGAGAGTATCGCACTAAGAATCCAAGGTTTGTAATTGTCCCATAAATGTAAAATCCTTGTTCTCAACCTTGATTTCCACTTTTGTTAGAGAGAAAAATGGTTGGCAGCAACTTTGGAATAAAAACACCTCAAAAAATTATGTTTTTCTAAAAAATTATCCATTTTGGCCATTTTATGACCGTATCGGTGTGTATCGACCGATACACACCGATACGCATCGATACATACCGATATGTATCAATACATACCGATACGTACCGATACATATCGAAACGTACATTTCACTTCAATTTTATTTTTTTCATAGAGTATCGGTACGTATCGGTGGTGTATCGGTGCGTATCGGTGGTGTATCGGTGCGTATCGGTGTGTATCGTAGGATACGTATCGATACATAAGGGTTTTAAAATTTTCATGATACGTATCGGTATATATCGTGCCGATGCCTACCGATACGGATACGTATCGGCCGATACGACACGATACGCACCGATACTTAAAACCATGCACCAAGGTCTCCCACTATCTATATACGTAATTCACTCAACTTCAGATATAATCCAATTCTGATTACACCACTGAGCCTATCCCTACTTAGCTCTGCTCCTTTTTTGGTCCTTTGTTCATCTCTTTGCTGGGTTATTTTATTCCACCCCCTCCTTGCTTTTTTGAATTGTGAAACAAGAGAGACATTGAAGTCGTAACCTATAGCCGTGGGCCTCCACTTTATGTTTGGACATTGTGTTCTAAGGTTTTTTCAATGGTATCATATAGGTTCCTTTTTCCAATTGCCATTAAAATAACATGTCTACATATTGAAAAGAGAAAGAAAGAGGAAATGCCTGTATATATTCCCCACTGAAATAAGTGATGTCACTCTTGACCTTTAACGCCATTTATCTAAGACAAATGATGTCCCCGTACTTTACCTTTGTTTTTCCCCCTGCACTTCCCCTCTTTTATTTTGTTGTGTGTGTGGGTGGGTGGGGGACCAATCCAGATTCATTGGGAAGACCTTTTTTTTTTTTTTTGGTCAACCATGACTTGTCAGCCAACTGAATTTTCACTTATCTTGGTTAAAGCTTTTCTTTTTCTTAGTTATATATATGACTTATGGGATTTGTTTCGTAGCCGGACTGAAATCCTAAAATGTGCATTCGGCAAAGTTATGGGTCAGATCTATGGTGGTGTTATGGAACTTTAATTTATTGAGCTAGGGTAATATCATCGACAATACTGTTAGAACATATCTCCCCTTCCTTTTAGTTGCGCATTTTCTTTAGTCCGTTTAGCAAAGAAGTCTACCCTCTTTCTTAGGATTGATGTAGCCAACTCCAGCCAAAGGGAGTGAAGAATATTCGGTTCTGGGAAATTAGGGCCTTAATCTAGTTGATTCAGTTACAGGGTATGGAGAATTTTTTGGTTGAGGAAAGTCCGTTGTGGTATGAGGTGGGTCATCTTCAGATAGCTCCTGTCCTCTTCTCTGGGTGTCTTGTTCAAGGGGAGGGGGGAGGCAAACATCTAAAATTCTTTGGTGGATGGATTAGCCAAGCAAGGTGTGCCTAGAGTTTTGTTTATGGTCCAAGTGCTCCTTTTTGCATTGCTAGCTTTTTTGCACTCTTGGCAACAGCTTTGATGTACCTTTGGCTAGTTTGAGCATTTCTTTTTTGCATTTATCATATGTTCATATAATTTTGTACCTATAACTTTTTATGTCTCTTTTTTTTTCTCTTGCCCCAAATAATATTTTCCTTGTCTGTCTCACAGTTTTTTTTTTTTTCCCGCTTTCATTCATGATATATCTCCAATATTGTAAATTGTGGTTGTTATATCCTTATTTTTCCCACTTCCAGTGATTCTGATGATTTTGAAGATGAGTCACCTGTTGA
Organism: Macadamia integrifolia; assembly: GCF_013358625.1. Classification (NCBI taxonomy): domain Eukaryota; kingdom Viridiplantae; phylum Streptophyta; class Magnoliopsida; order Proteales; family Proteaceae; genus Macadamia; species Macadamia integrifolia. The sequence continues at coordinate 40,342,746 of NC_056561.1, read as the reverse complement.
AGAAGTTCAAGTACTGCTGATGGATAAAGTTGATTTGCTTGAAGGAGCTATGTTTGAACTTGATCGTGAAAACACAGTTGGTGTTAAGGTGCATATTGTTTATCTCTGTTATTTAATTTGTAATGAGCTTAAATCTAAATTTTTTTAAGTATCTATGCCCTTCAGTTTATTCAGCTATTTGGTTTCTGACATCCAATTGTTATTCTGTTCCCTGACCTATTAGAAAACGCTTCTATATTCTCTCCCTACTTTCTCCGTCTGCATGAAGTTGGAAACCTTAGAAATCTTGTGCTTCTGTTTTGAACCTTGTGGATGTCCTAGATGAAGTCAGGTTCTTGGGTTTTTTTTTTTTGTGTGTGTGTGTGTGTGTGTGTGTGTGAGAGAGAGAAACAGACGTCGCACACCAAAACTATAATTAATGACTTCTAGAAACCTAGCCATAGAGTAGCTTCTTGTTATCACTCTTGTCATTTCTTCCCATAGTGCATCCTCATAAGAAGCTGTAGAGAATTCCATTTCACAGTGTTGTCAACCTTACGTACTATTCCTTGAATGCCCACTTCTGATGTAAGGGTCTATAGCGTCATTTCCAGATAAAGCACCGTCCAAAATATGATGCCCTTCGACCTTAGCCCCATGACCATGAGATATGTCAACCTCCTCCACTTGTCACTTTCAACTTGTGAGCTTACATGTTGGATAAGGTTCTATACACTCCCATTACACTTGTGGGTCTACTTCTTTACATTAAACATCTCCGGGACGAGAAGAATAAAGATGAATTTGCTTCACCAGTTGAAGCAGCCTGTCATGAAAGTCTGGTCACACATATAGCCATAGTTGTCTTGGCGTCTAGGCGGCCCAAGGTATTGGAGAGGGTCCAAAAACAAGGTGACCAAGGTGCCTGGACGCCTAGGCAATGCCTTGACAACTATGCAGATAGCAGATCATCTTTACTAGGACAACAATGTTAAATGAAAATATCTGGAAACCATTCCGACCAGGAGATGTGTCCTTCCAAGGAACCCGCTATGTATTTGAACTTTTTTTCCCAAAAATGTCTCTCTAACCAATCTTGTGGTTCATAACATCTGAATCCAGCTCAAATTCCAGTTCTGTAGCTAAGCCTTCCTTTATGTTTTTCTTGAAAAAAATCCCATGTGGTATAAAAAACTGCTCCTCAAATCTCTAAGGTGGACAATGAATTTGTTTTTCATCTTGCTAATGCTATTTTAGGAAAAATCCTGGGGTTATCTCCCTTCTTTAACAAATGGATTTTGGTCCTTGCTTCCAACACATTTTATCAAATTTATTAACCCTCTCCATCTCCCTCTCCTGTTTTGCTGTAGCTCTTCTATGACCATCATCAGCCATTTGGTTCTAACTTTCCCCAAGCTGATCATGATCCCCAGCAAGGGATATTCAAGCTGCATTTCTAGTGTCAGTTCTAAAATCCACTCTCTTAAAATATCTGCAGCTCTTACAGCTTCAGACAGAATTTAGCCCCAGGCTTCTCAACAAGAATAATTTTTGTCCACTTCACTTCTAATAAATCTGCAAAAACCAGGAAATGCAGACCACAAAATATGCGTCTGGGTGACAAGAAGGTGCGTAATTAGAAATTAATTGAGAGAGATCTCCTAAAGAGACTTGTCTATAAAACTCCCCAAAAAGGATGCAGATATTAGACAACAATCCATCATGCTGATGGAGGGTTAATCTTGAAGCTTTAACCATGTAAATTTTGTTATGATAAGCCTGGCTGCCAGTGTGAAGACGATGGGTCAAGCCTGAGGGTGGTCACTGTGTGCAAAAAATGCAACCTCAATCCACCCTTCTTGGGAGACTGTAAAAATGGGCTTGCATAGGGTCACAGAACTTTTTCGCATTTTCTTTTAAGTGGTGCAAGACACTTCTATATGCTTTTGAATCGGTCCATGAATTCCATCCCATAACTACTTGTTCTTATTAACAGGAGGAAATTAGAAACACAGTTTATGCATTGCAGACTGATTTGATGAGTGACAGTGAAAGGTCTATTGCTGCACTCATTCAAATTGAGAAGTTTAAAGAAGCAAGGCGAGAGATGGACAGAAAACTAGACACACAATATCAACGGAAAATGTAAGATTTCCATCTTCTCTTTGGTACATTTTTGACCCTCTAGGTCATATGGGCTTCTTTTGTATACTTGTCACTGTTAGATTATTTGTGTCAGGAGCAGCAGTGTCCTACTGTTTTTTTCTCTTTTTTTCCTGATGAGAAACAGAGGGGAAATTTATTACTATGACATAAGTGGTGAAATGAAAACCACAGGATGTAATACAACCAAAATTAAGACCAGAATATTGCCCAAGTCTGACTTGGCAAGTCATGAGAAGGCCTTCACAACCACTTAAAAGCCTCTCAGAAGACTGCCTAGCGATTCCCTACTTTGCTATAGTGTTAGCAGGGGAGTTTCAGATCTAGGTCTCCACCTGGAGTAGATGATAAATATGGAAACATCGCCTTTAATCTATTTGGTCTCACAAAGCCCCTTGATGTGATGGCTAAAAATGGAAACATCACCTTTAATTTATTTGGTCTCACAAAGCCCCTTGATGTGATGGCTCAGAAATCCCATTGAGGTGCTTAAGTTGATGATTCCATGAAGGCCTGCTGGTAGGGGGATGATGGGCAATATGTGGGCCAATATGCTTTAATGGAGCAGAGTGCAGAATATAAAGGGGAAAATTTTTATTACTATGAAACTAAGTGGTGAAATGAAAACCACAGGATGTAATACAACCAAAATTAAGACAAGAAAATTGGCCAAGTCATGAGAAGGCCATCACAACCACTTAAAATCTTCTCAGAAGACTGCCTAGCCACTCCCTACTTTGCTAGATCTAGGTCTCCACCTGGAGTGATTACCTGAATTCCACCCTGTGAAGTTATTCCACAGTAGCTCACACAGACAAGGTGCAGAGTCAGATCCTAAAGGAAATAACAAGAAACCCTTAAACTATTGCCCCTATAAATAGTCCAATGCAGTTATCAATCTCGGAACCAAAGTTTAACTACAGCTTATGTTGATGAAATTCCATCAAGGCCTGCTGGGGGGAGTGTTAGAGTTTATGTTATAAGGGTATTTTGGGTACTAGCTTTCTATCATGATGTGTTTTTTATTTATTTATTTATTTATTTATTTTTTTTACATCTCTATATAGGGAAGAGAGAAAAAGAGAGTCATGTGATTTGAGCAAGGGAGTCCCAATCAGTTAGATTGGGTCTGCCCTCCTTCATTCATTAAATAGAATAACTATTACAATTTACAAGTCATACTAGGAATAGAAAAGAACAAAATATGAAACTAATACTAATTGCGATTAGCGCTATACTCCTTCCTCTCGATAGACTTCTAGCAACCTCCCTAGGGTATATGTAATTCTCACATCATATTAGTGAATCAAATAGGTGGCACATCTCTTCCTCCTTTCTTCTCATCACTTTTCCTTCTCTCATCTTCTTCTCTTCTCTTCTCATCTCTTACTTCTCTCTTCTCTTGAATCGATCCTTGCACTAATTCCAACTTGGTATCAGAGCTTGATTTGAGAATCGACCAAGCTTCCACATCTCTTGTACCTCTCTTTGGAACCCTAGAAAAGTAGAGGGTTCCAATAGAGGTTATATTATGTAAACAAACACTCCTAGAAGATCTATTGAAGCTCTCTCATTATATAGAAGATCTAATGGAAGGAGCTTGAAGGGCATAAAGACCATTAAGTGGTATCAGAGCCGAAGGATCCTCTGCTCTACTGAAACGCAACTCCATTCACCTCCCATCAATTTGGTATCAATTTGGACGATGGATCTAGACCTTTTATTGGATATCCATCAACAAATGCAATTGATACGAGTGAAGCTCGATGAACTCAAAACCTAAGTACACTCTACCTTCAACTATGTGATCTCAGCCATTAAACAACAAGTAGACGAACCAGAAGATGAAACACCAGTGGTAGAAGATGAGATGACACCGTTGAAAGTTGAAGATCAACCTGGGGAAAATTTTAAATCGGTTGATTTCTTTAGAACCGATCGATTTTATTTTTCCGAGTCACTACTTCACCTATGAACTTCGCATCGTAGATTTCATAGCATTCGATCATGGTTTTGATGGTGACTTCATACAGGCAAAGATGGATATTGATCGATTGGTGTTGATTCTCCCGTTCTACAAAACTCGTGGACGAATTTTTCTCAACATCGAGGGAATTGATGTAGATAAGTCAGTTGATGGGTTTATTTATTGCAAATAAGCCTTGGGATGGGTTATGTATGTGTTGGACCTTTGATCCCATGGGTTATCTTTGTAATAGATCACTTTAATGGGCCTAAAATATGGGTAGCAAGTAGGAAAACGAGATTTAATTTATTAGTTTAGTTAGAGTCATGTTTTGAGTCTATTTCCTTTGTTATTGCAGTTATTAGTCAGTTTAGGTTAGTTAGTTACCTGCTCCATGTTGGAGTTATAGTCCTAGTCCTATTATGAGTTCAAGTCCTGCTAAGAGTGTCTAGTCCTATTTGGAAACTAGCTCCTAGTTATGATAGGAGTGTTATTTTGTCCTCTTTAACTAAAGGAGCCTATGTACTCATAAAGACAGATTGAAGAAAATATGAATTGAGTTTGAGTATTGAGAGCCTTAGGGCTGTGTGTGATTCCTCCCCCCCTCTTTCTTTATGCGATCTCTCTCTTCTCCTCTATTGTGAATCTGATCAAGGAGCTACTGCTAAGGGTTGTTTAGAACACACGATAGGATTACTTAATCCTCTTCTTAAAGCTGTTCAGATCACCCAGTTGCTATTCCTGCAGAAATCTTCAGATTCTCTCTCTTAGGTCTGAAAATCAAGAAGGTAAATATCTCATCAATCATCCGTTAAAAGTCTCTCAAATTTTTAGGTTTTTGTACCCTCCCTAGGGGCTACCTACGCCCAAGAGTGCAGCTCAGTTGGAGTCCTATAGACTTGGCCGCACCTCTCTCTCTCTTCAGCCATATTGCAGGCCTTTCTCTCTCATATCGGGTTGGGTTTTGGGCTGGTTTTGCTCCTATATTGGTGCTGTATCCTTGGGGGTTTATTTGAGGGTCTTATTCCCTTGTTTCTTGGTCCTATTTGTCTTGTTTGGGGTTTATAAATTGTGGGGGTTAGTTTTTTGTGATCTACTCCTACATTAAGAAGCCTCCTCGTCGAGCATCATATGGATTGGGGATGGGCTTGTTAGAGTCCTCCAAGGGGTACCTTTCAACCCCTCATGCCCTTCGCTTCTGAAGATGTGAGTTGGTGGAGCACAACTAATCCTCTTCCAAGCTGCCAGGTACCGCCAGAATTCTGTTTTCCCTAATTTCTTGGTCAAAATTATTTGTGTGTTGAGTTTGGCTGCTGTTGGTTGGTGAGCTTCATCATGTGGGACTTATGAGTTGTTACGGAATGAAGTTTCATTTATGGGCAATATGTGTGCCAATATGCTTTGATAGAGCAAAGTGCGGAATATACAGCAGTCAATGTAACGTTTGAATTCCTTTTGGTATGTTTCACTCAGGTTCAAGTTAAACCACCCAGCTCAAGTTGCATTTGTCTGTAACGTTGCTTACTTGCTTACTGGAAGTCATATTGCATAACATTGAACTAAGATGGAATACATGCTCTAGGGATGTCACTCCAAGTGTTGGTTGTAGAACAACCACATTTTTTTTTTTTGGTTATAGCTTTGTATTCGGTCAAATGGAAGTCAAGTGATGTGAATCACCGATTTGGATGTAGTTGTCAAATAGTGGGGGAATAGCAATGGAGGAGCAAAGCGCAAAGCTGCTGTGGACAAATCTTAAAATTCATGAGGCTTTTGTCATAGTTTCTTGTGTACACTGGTTATCTTATTGATGTCTTGAATTGCATATTGGGGTTTACATTTTTCGAATGAAGGTGGGTGCTTTCTAGATTTTTGGTTAAATTAAGAAGTAAACTGGAAACTAAGTAAACTCATTACTAGTGAGTAATATTCTAGGCTCAACATTACATACTTTGGGTTTCCAGATTTTGGTATTTGAATTGACTTCCGTTCCACATGTGCACAAAAGTGTAGGAGGGAACCTATGTACCCTAAAATAAGGTGGTGAAGATTAAAAAGGGAGCCTCTAAATACATATGTTGATAATATGGTCAAACAAGGAAAGTGGGACTTTGAGTGAGATACCAATGCATTGTGGAACGAGATGATGACTTATATTAAGAGGGTTGCCAAAGAGGTTCTAGGGGAAGCGAAGGGTAGTCGTTAGGCCCCTAGGGAGACTTGGTGGTGGGACTATGAGGTCAAGTAGCCATTAAGACCAAGGAAGCTAGTTTTAAGACATGGCAAAAAGATTAAAGCATCAGAAGATAAAAAGAGGTATAATGATGTCAAAAATGAAGCTAAGTAAATTATAGGGAGAGCCAGGGTGAAGAAATATGAGAATCTCTATATTAACCTAAACACAAAAAAAGGGGAAAAAACTATCTATAAGATAGCTAAAATGAGAGAAAGGAAGAGTAGAGATTTCGACCATGTGAGATATATTAAAAGTGATGATGGAAGAGTGTTGGTAAGGGATGAGGACATTGTGAAGAGATGAGATGAGTATATTAGTGGCTTACTGAATGGAGATAGTTTGAGTAGGAATGACTCGGAAGATTGCGTTACCAATACACATCCTGTCATTGATATATGCGAAAGGTTGGTGTGATAGAAGTTAAAGAAGCTCTAAGAAAGATGAAAGTAGGCAAGACACCAGACCCCAGATGAGATCCCAATAGAAGTGTGGAAGACCCTAGGAGTATGTGGGGTATACTGGTTAATCAATTTGTTTAACATGATTATAGACACAAGAAAAATACTTAATGAATGGAGGAGAAGCATTGTTGTTCCGATCTGCAAAAGTAAAGATGATATTCAGAGCTGCAATAAATATAGAAACATAAAACTAATGAGTCATACTATAGAACTATGGGAGAAGGTTATTGAAGCTGTTTGAGAAGAGCGACTCCTATCTTGGAGAACCAATTTGGCTTTATGCTAGGTAGATCCATGACAATCTATTTACCTACTAGGGAGGCTCATGGAATTATATAGAGCTCGCAAAAAGGATCTCCATATGGTCTTTATTGACCTGGAAAAAGCCTATGACAGAGTCCTCAGAGATTTAATCCAATATGTTCTTGTGAAGAGAGGGTGTCGAGTAAATATGTGGATATAGTTAAATATATGTATGAGGGCGTAGTGACTAGTGTAAGATCTGTGGAAGGTAAGAGCAAGGAATTACTAATTACGATTGGATTACATCAAGGATCAGCCTTAAGCCTTACTTGTTTGCACTTATGATAGATGATTTAATAAAAAAATTCAAGACGAGGTCCTATGGTGTATGATCTTCACCAATGATACCATTTTAGTGGATGAGACAAAAGCAGGGATTAATGCTAAGTTAGAGCAATGGAGATCAAACTTGGAAACAAAATGCTTTAAGATTAGTACATCGAAGGAGGAGTATATGATGTGTAACTTTAGTCACAGTATAATAGATAATGACATGGTGAAAATTGGAGAGAGAGAGAGAGAGAGAGAGACTGCAAAGTGACTATTTTAGATGTCTAGGGTCAACCATAAATAAAGGTGACCTATATGATGATGTTTCGAAGAGAATTAAAGTGGGATGGATGAAGTGGAGAGGTGCGACAGGAGTGTTATGTGACCGACGTATCCTTTTCAAGCTTAAAAGAAAATTCTATAGGATTGTTGATGTATGAGGTGGAATGTTGGGCAGTAAAAAAGTGTCATATAGAGAAGTTATGTGTAGCAGAGATGATGTTATGATAAATGTGCGGCAAAACTAGGGCGGAAAAAGTAAGGAATGAATGTATTAGAGCTGATTTGGGAGTTGCCCCTATAAATGACAAACTCTAAGAAAGTTGTTTGAGGGTTGATGGAGAAGGAATGAATGTATTAGAGCTGATTTGGGAGTTGTCCATGACAAACTCCGAGAAAGTTGTTTGAGGGTTGATGGATGGTCGGTAGGGGTAGGGAAGAATCCCTAAGATGAACTCAGAGTTGCAGGGGAGGGAGAGAAGATTCGCACAAGAAAAGGGGGGAAGAGAATCGCACTCATGCCCATAGGCTTCACAAACACTCAACTCAATTCATCTTTTCATTTTCTACTTTGTCCATCGGTTACAACCAATATATAGGGAAAATAAAAGACAAAATTAGAAACCAACTGAAATAGAAGCTAGCCTAAACTAGGGAGCAATTCATATAAGGAAACAATCTCTAAACCGACTCTAACTCCTATGTACTAAACTTCCTAAAATAAACAGAATAAAATAAAGATATTATTCTCCTAAATAAAATAACTACTAAATTCCTATTGGACCAAAAACTCAAATATGGATCCAGCTCATTTGTCTGGATACCCAAATGGGTATGGATCGCTCCATGGGTGCGTATCTACATCAATTCCGCCGGTGTTGAGAAAAAATCGTCCACAAGTTTTGTAAAAGGGTAACAATAACTACTCATGAGCGGGGGGTGAAACGCTTTTTGTCCATGATATAGACAAAATTCAAGATATGAAGTTTTGGAGGAGCATTCAGGTCCGAAAAATCATAAGGGAGAACAAATTCATAATGGGGAAGCGTTGTGTTGAAGTCCATTACTTGAGCCACGAGCTTCTCATTTTCCGGTGTTGTTACTGGTTTCACAACTGGTCCCCTTATGTTGACCCAGTCAATTCATCCTGTGGCTACAATGTTATTACCACATTCTTTGTGCCATCCGAACCATGAAGAACAAATTTCTGACGCATGTGGAAAGGCTAGATGGTGCACAAATTTTTGTCACGATCACGGGTGCCATGTTCTTCTTCTAACCACCCTCGACCCAGTTTAATAATATGCTGAGGGGAATCAAACACTTCACAAAAAGCACAATCAAAATATTGAGAAACAGAGAGCTCAATGAATATATCATCCTCTGATTACAAAATAATCTAATTGGTCTTTGACAGGTGGGGTAAGGGTAAACCTGGAAGCAAGGTATAAAATAGGACAAGAGATAATAAGGGAGGGGTAAAACTAAGAATAAATATGAGATGATAAAGTTGATAATATGAGTGAGTGGGGTTCAATACCGACAAAGGGGAAAGTGGCACTTGAGAACCAGCAAGGGTTCTTCTGTTTGGTCGAACCCAAGAAACAAGGGAGGGAGGTGTTGGTTGCGAAAGTGGGAAGGTCAGACGCGAGGAAGAAGGAGATCCAGGGGTTCTTCGTCTGGCGATAGTAAGGAAAGCTCAGTTTGGGACTTTTGGTACACCGGGAAGGAGAGATTCCACCCGCGGCAAGGAAAACAAGGAGATTAGCGGACTTCAATGGTACACTCTCTTTTCTGGTCTTCTTTCCTGGTTCTCTTTCCTTCGATCTCTCTACTCTCTCTTCAACTGCTCTTTTTTTTTTTTTGTTGCTGTTAGAAACCTTAGGAAGAAGGGAGGGTTCCGATCCAAGGTCAGTGGAATGGGTCGATGGGGTTTGTGCTTGAAGAGGCACAGAGGTGAGGTTAGGGTTCAAACTTTTTTTTTTTTTTTTTAATGTTGCCGGAACCCTAGAGTGGTTTCGATCAAAGGCAAAGGGGGGTAGGCGGTGGGGTAGAGCTGAGGTGATGGGGAGGGGTTTGTGTTGTTGCGGAAGATGAGAATTTTTTTTTTGTTTTTTTGTTGGAACTCAGTTCTCAGCAGAAGTCGGAAGAACTGAATGGGAAAGAAAGGAAGAAGGTTGATAGGGAAAGAGGAGAAGGATAGAGGATCCTTCGGCTCTGATATCAAGTTGAGTTGATGGAGGGCCGGTAAGGGTAAGGAAGAATCCCTGAGATGAACCCAGAGTCGCAGGGGAGGGAGAGAAGATTCGCACAAGAAAAGGGGGGGAAGAGAATCGCTCACACACCCGCAGGCTTCACAAACACTCAACTCAATTCATTTTTTCATTTTCTGCTTTGTCCATCGGTTACAACCAATGTATGGGGAAAACAAAAGACAAAATTAGAAACCAACTGAAATAGAAGCTAGCCTAAACTAAGGAGCAATTCATACAAAGAAGCAAGCTCTGAACCGGCTCTAACTCCCACGTACTCAATTTCCTAAAATAAACAGAATAAAATAAAGTAAAATTATTATTCTCTTAAATAAGATAACTGTACTGATCCATATTTGAGTTTTTGGTTCGGTAGGAATGCAGTTATTTTATTTAGGAGAATAACCGATGGACAAAGCAGAAAATGAAAAGATGAATTGAGTTAGAGTGTTCGTGAAGCCTGCGGGTGTGTGTGATTCTCTTCCCCCCCCCCCCC
>NC_056561.1:40308420-40332321 GCF_013358625.1 Macadamia integrifolia | reverse complement strand
CCCCCCCCCCCCTTCTTGTGCGAATCTTTTGTCCCTCCCCTGCAACTTTGACTTCATCTCAGGGATTCTTCTCTACCCGTACTGGCCCTCCATCAGGTATGGTCATGTTCAACAAAGGCTTGGGGATGGCCCAGTAAAGAGGAGTGATCTGATTACGATTGAAGGAGCTAAATGATCTAGGGGCAGGCATAAAATGACCATAGGAGAAGTTGTGAGGAATGACATGTATAGTCTAGGTCTTGTCTCAAGTATAGCCTCAGATAGAGCCTATTAAAGGGCAAGGATCCATGTAGTCAACCCCACTTAGCTGAATTTCTCCTGGTTTTCTGGGCTGTGCCTCTTTCCTCTTACTTTCATCTCTCTCTTTCACTTCTTCTCTTTTTCATTTCGTTTCTCCTATTCTGTTTGGACCTCAGTTTCCCTACTTTGTTTTTCATGGATCCTTGTAGCCGAACCTGTTATGTTGGGATAAGGCTGAGTTTGTTGTTGTTGTTTCTGTTCAACATGTGTCAATTGTTTCTTTTTGTTTAATTTTATAATGTTGTTCCAGGTTTTGGTATGAAAGTACTTTTGTTTCAAACTTTTCTTTTGTGAATATGATGCTCCTTTGCGGGATTATAGAGCATTACATACTTTGGTTACCTGATTTTGGTATTGCTGGTAGTTCTTTAATCGTTTGAAACCAGTCATTCTATTTCCATTTATATTTCTCAAAAGGGGGAAAATTGAAAATTTTTATGGCTTCACTGTAGTGCAGAAGCACTTGATAACCACTTGATTGCAGTCCAGCGGGATTATGAACACAGATCCCAAATTGAAGAACGGAGAATAAGAAATGATGCAGCATTTGAAGAGGCCCAAAAGAGGGAAAAAGCTGTTCAAGAAGAAAGGATGCGCCAAGATAGAGAAAAAGCTGAAGCAAAGGTTAATTTTCTAATGCAGATATTCTACTTTCATGTTATATTATTGTAATTTTATTGTGAAATTGTTCTTTTTTATTATTATTTGATATACATATTCCGTATAACGTTAACATTATTAAAAGCTAAGTTGTGTATATATTAGGTTTGTAGTGTTGCATTATTCTGGGTGTCATGGAACATTGATTTCTTTCTGCCATGTGGCTTCTTAACTGCAGCTCAAATTTGGTGTGGTTGGACCTGTCAAATTTGAGGTGAGACAGAATTTCTTATGTGAACAAATGAAATTCCAAAAGTATTAAAAATTAATTTTAAGGTAAAGGTTGAAGGGCTGAAAATACAAAGGGCAAAGTCCAGTACGGTAGGCCTCATGGTTGAGTTTTTTGGAGTATGTACCATGTGGTTTAATTTGACTATTAAATATGATATGTCAGCAATCCACTAGGCACCCTATCTATCCATTGGTTCACATTGGCCATATCATCCATCTACATAGCTCAAATAGCCAATCTTGTACTACCTTTTATCCGTTATATAATCAATATCTTTAGAAAATTTTGTAATTATGATAAAATAATTCATTTTGAATTGATATCTTAATTATAAAACTTTATGGATCTTAATTAAATAAAATATATTAACTGTACAAGTTGTTATATTAAGTGAATTATTCACGAAATTCAAATTAATGAAGATGCTACCTAGCTCAGTTTGTAGAGTGTTGAGCTCATTATAACCAAGACCAAGGGTCGGTTCCTGCTTCCTATCTTTGCCTTGAACTTTCTTTGGCACAACATCTGCTCCCTCCCTCGCACTTGTATGGTTGTGCCTACTGAACCCTAGTGGTCACATGCTTGTAATGTAAAATGTTAAATACATGTACCGCAAGGATATTTATGTCTAATCCCCCTGCAGTACCATTGGTGGCTAAGTTCTTTGTTAGTGATTACGGTAGGGGGAGTGTCCCTGTTGTGATCTGTTATATTTGTTTTTGTCTTATTTAGTTTCCTTCTTTGTTTTGTAATCATTTCTGTATTCTTAGTAGGATTCCTATTAGGAATACAATACCTATTGGACAGGTTTTATAAATAAAGGCAGACCATGATAGACAATCACATTGAATCTTTCGTGGTTCAGCAATCCTCTTCCATTGTCTCTCTCTTTCGTCTTCTTCTACCTCTCACACCTTCAGGCTCTGTTTGATTGACTGATTATTGGTTTGACTGAAGTTACATGGTATCTGAGCATCAATAATCAGTCAATAGCTTCGATTCTGATTTGATTGCCTCTCAGAGGTCTGTTCTTGTGGTTGCAGCAACCATATGCTGCCTAATTTTTATCTAAGGCCCTAGCTGATGATGATGTGAATGTAAACTAGGGTTTCTTTACATCTCCTATCTACCAGATTCCAGATCTAGGCATGTAAGGGCTGACAATGCAAGTTTGGAATTTTTTTTTGAAGAGATGATGATCCCAAATTCTCCATATCTGGCCAGCAGAATATTCTCAGATTTTAAGGATATATTGTCCCTACTTGGAGGAAAACTTGACCTGTTTTTGGGGATGCTCAGAGTTTCAGATCTTCTGTAATTATATTTCTCCTACCACCAGATGTGATACCCTGTTTTGGGAAGCTTTTTCAGAAACTCGAAGTCTGAAATTAGTTTGAATCTAACCAGCAGATCCCTCTGATATTTTAGGGCATTGTTTCCCTCTAGTAGAAGGTCCTTCAACTTACTCTGAGGTCAATCTGTTCTGTTGATCTCGGGCAATTGGAAATCACCCAAAATCTGGGTTCTAATTTTCAGATTTGAATAATTTCGTTGCTGGTTTGTGGATCTTCATCGACTACCTATGATATTGTGGTGTTTCTTTTCCCTATTGGTCTGCTAGGTTTCTTCAGATTTGGAGACTTTTCCGTGTTTTCATCGAGTTTTGCTACAGGTTGTTTGCTTCCCAGTGGTGACTTACCTGACTATTGATTTTATTCTACTGATTACCTTATCCTTTACTTTGCATCTGATCATTATTGGTTCCATTGCCGCTGTACATGATGGCTGATTCCAAATCCCCTCGAACAATGTTAATGTCCAGATTACTGCCATTAAACACAATGGAGTTGCCAATTATTTATTATGGGCTCCAGCAGTTCGGGTTTACATTCATGCTAACGGGAAGATGCAGTATCTTACATCCGAAACACCCTTAGCTGATTCTAGTGATCCATATGCGGTCAAAGCTTATAAGGAGTGGATGCATGAGAATTCCACTATTAAAATATGGTTTTGGAACAATATGGATCCCGCTATGCAGCAAATGTCATGTTCCACACCATTGCAAAAAGGAGTTTGGGACGACTTAAAGGAAAGGTTCTCTTAGGCATAGTTGTCACGGCGATCAAGTGTTATTTTTATTTTCCCTGTTTTCTAACATTATTTAGTAAGTTATATATACTTTGTATCATAAAAAATCAAGATTAAGCCACATCAAGTCATAAAAAATCAAGATTAAGCCACATCAAGTCATTAAAAATCAACATTTAGCCACATCAAATTATTAAAAAATTAGCATTAAGTCATATTAAGTTATAAAAAATCAACATTTAGAGAAATGCTCTTGTTCTATAATATGTTTGAATGGTCAAATAATTTTAATTTTACACGAGACTTTTTGTATTAGTTATAACATAAAACAAGTTTTCAAGCAAGTCTAAGATTACTTAAATCTGAGTTGTAATGATAAGATTATGCTCTGGTCAAACTTATTTTTAAGTGCGCGAATGCTGTAAAAATCGGCAGAATGAAAATAATTTTATAGATGTCAAAATAAAAGATTATTTTACCGGACTTTTGGTTTTTAGCAATGTTTTAACAGGATAGAATTTATAAAATTTATAAAAATTTTCATAATTGAGAAAAACCCTTGCATTTAAAAGTTGAAAATCACCCCTATAATTAAAATCCAGCTTTTTGTTCTTGGACTGGGGGGTTGACTTTTTATCATTTTGGAATTTTATTTTTAAACTATTTTTATTGGATTCAAATAGGGGGTATTTGTTTATTTATGAATAATATCTTAAGTACATTTAGTGCAACAAGGCGACTATCGCCTAGGCCCTGGAAAACCACCTGGACGCCTAGTTGTCGCCTAGGCGACGCCTTGACAACTATGTCTTAGGTGAAGATTATGTCATGGAGAATTATATGAAAAATGTTTAACCTCAAACGGGGGGACAAGTCTTTGAATGAATATTTCAACACTTTGAAAGGTATACTTGAAGAGCTTCAAATTCATCAGCCTCTTGCTACTGATCTGGAACAGTTGAAGATTCAATAGGCTGAATTTCACGTTGCTAAGTTTATTGCCAGATTATATCCTGACTATCAGTTTGTTAAGGGTTAGCACCTTGCTAGAGAGAAGGTGCCTTCGTTAAATGTGACCTTTGCCCCTCTTCAACTTATGGTTACTCCTTCCAAAAGATGGCATCTCACTCTCTCCCAGGGAAGAGTTTGCATCTGTTGTTGGCCGTGGCTGAGGAACTACCTTCTCTGGGAGTGGTCATGGTATGAGATTGGTATGCTTTCTTCTAAACCAGTTGACGCTCCTATAGATCTACACCAAAAGTGTGGGACGAGTGATGCTGAAGAATTTAAGGACAAGCACCGGTGTAGGAGATTAGTTGGGAAATTCATTTATTTGACCGTTATTGGACCTAATATATCCTTTGTTGTTGGTATTATCAACCAGTTTATGCAATCACCTAAGAAGACTCACTAGGAGGTAGCATGTCGTATTTTAGGTTATCCTAAGGAGGCTCCAGGAAAGGAACTCATTTATCATCTGCATCAGTATATTGACCTGGTCGAATTTTCTTATACAAACTAAGATGGTGATAGGCGATCTACCACATGTTATTGCACATTTATTGGTGGTTGGTGACAATCTTGTCACGCGGAGAAGTAAGAAGCAATTCAAGCAAATGACTGTGGTTAGATCCAATGTTGAGGCCGAGTATGGGGCTATATGGCTCATACTGTAGCTGAATTGATGTGGTTGAATTCACTTATTCATGAGTTGGGTTTTCTGGTTACTAAACTTATGAAGATGTTCTGCAATAATCAAGCTGCTATTTACATTGCAACTTTGCAAGTACTCCGGTGTTTCATGAAGGGCCTAAACACATCAAAATCGATTGTCACTTTGTGTGGAATGTGGATGAGGTTTATTGTTACTCCATTTGTCTCTCCTATAGATCAACTAGGTGATATGTTTCCCAAGTCACTGTTTCGTCCTGCTTTCCTAAAAGACTGTTCCAAGCTAGGCATGGATGATTTATATGCTCCAGCTCAAGGGGGAGTGTTTAGTTATATACATGTACCCCATGGGTATTTATGTCTAGTCTCCTTGTAGTACTGTTGGCAGCTAATTTCTTTGTTGAATGATCACTATAGGGGGAGCGTCCCTATCATGATATGTTATGGTTGTTTTTGTCTTTTTTCGTTTCCTTATGTGTTTTGTAATCAGTGTTGTATTATTAGTAGGATTCCTACTAGGAAGACAATACCTATTAGACAGGTTTTATAAATAGAGGCAGACCATGATAAACAATCACATTGTATCTATTGTGTGGTTCAGCAATCCGCTTCCATCGTCTCTCTCTTTCCTCTTCTCCCTCTCACACTTTCATGCTCTGTTTGATTAATGATTATTGATTTGTCTGAAGTTACATAAAAAAATAATTTTCTGTGGCCAAAAATATAGTAATTATATTCCACATGATGAATTAAAGATTCACCAGCCCTTGGGATGTTTGAGAAGACCCTTTAGGCCTTTACATTATGTTGTTTATGAACAAGGGTGCAGGATTTCTGGTTCGTCCAGCGAGGATGGAATCTCTGGTTGGCAGACCTATTTCTGTCACGGGGCAAGTTGTAGTGAGATGACATTTGGTGGGGAAGTGATCCCTGCAGTCCCTATTTACACATCAAGTTTCAGCCCAAATAGAATTCTCCACATGGAAACATGAACCATTGAAAAATTCTGGACTACCAAGAGTGTTTATGGATTAATGAGAGGATGCACAGACATACACGGCAGGGACCACTTAATAGAAAGCTTCATAGACATTTCTTTGTTCATCCACAGACCTCAAGAACATGTGTTTCGCTATAACAGAAGTTGAAATCTTAGTGGGAGCTAGAGATTTATTTATGAAATCACTTCTAATGAGCTCATAAAGAGCTGCAGACCAGCTAGATAAAAGATCTTTAAAATCCCTCGATGTCATCCTACAAGAGATTCTATATCAGTCTACTAAGTAATAAGGCTCAAACAGTTCTGGAGATGACCACTTAAAACTTAGCTTCCACATTCTATAGGCTTTGCAAAATTACGTCAACCTGCTAAACTGTTTACTACTATGAGAAAGAATTAATTTTCTCCTCGTCCATTTTAGAAAAAATTAGTTGTGCTAGTATAGAAGAGGTGAGAATTAAACTCTTAAATCACTGTAATCACTGTCGGAGATCTAGAGGGTTTCAGCATTGAAATGAATAATTTTTTTTTTTATCAAAAAAACAGTTCTTTTTCTGTGTTTTTGCCGGTCTTTAGAGGGAGGACCTTAGCGCAACAGTATGGTTGTTCCATTGCGACCTAGTGGCCACGGTTTCGAGTCAAGAAACAGCCTCTCTGAGAAATTGGAGTAAGGTTGCGAACATAATGACCCTCTCCAGACCCCACAGTGGTGGGAACCTCGTGCACTGGGTATTCCCCCCTTTTTTTTTTGGGTAATTTACAGTGCCACTCTCTAGAGAATGCAAATATTATAGGAACACCCCCTCTGTTTCACCAAATTAGACTCAAACCTCCTACCATCAGTCACTGTTACAAAATATACAAAAAATGCTGACATCAGCAATTCATTTTTTTTTTCTAAATACCATTTTTCCCTTAAAAATAATGAAATACCGAAATTACCCTCATCAATTTCACCACAACCCTTCCCACGAAGGCGACAAGGCAGAAGAACGTTCCCCAGGGCTTTTCAGATCGGCGGCTACGAACCCCCTTCCGGCGACTATGGCGGAAGAACGTTCCTGGGATCCTCAACTCTTGATGATGGTCTATATCAAAAACAGATGGATTTATCCATCTTTGATACTGATCAGCTCCTCGATGGTGATGGCGGCAGCAGAGATTCCTTCACCTCAGCTTTGATTCCGATCATCTCTAAGGACATTGCTGTGATAAAAGCTTCAGATCGAACGGGGAATGGGAAGATCGCAAAGGGAAGGGGTGGGGGTGGGGGCGGCGGTGGGGGAGGGGGAGGGGGGAAGAGAAGAAAACTGAAGCTCGTCCTCCGAGATCACAATCTTGAAGCGAAAAGCTAAGTATTACAAACATCGTCTACACCTCGAAATTGAATAAAATTTAAAGCATGACGATTAAATGCTTGCCTTTGGACAGCCCAGTGACAGATATAACCACATCAGCGAAAGGACCGTTGGCTTGAACGTCGATCTGAGACATAACAGAGGAAGTTGGGGACATTGGCTAGGTTTGCAACGCACGGAAAGAAGAGGAAATCCCAACAAATAGCCTTGAACAGCCCTTGTTGTTGATTACTTCAACTTTACTGCCACCCATGATTAATTCTCAAAGCTCCACCAGAACTTTGCACGTAGATTATGTAGAAAGACTCGGCCATTTCCAAAAACAAAATCTCTCCCTTCAACATCTCATTAAGCAGATATGAAAAAACAAATCCAACAGATTTTCAATTTTCAATGCACAAACCAAATTGCACAATAACAGAGAATAAGGAGAGAGAAGACAAAGATGAAGAGCCATGCTTCTTATGCCTTCGATAGCTATTATCAGAAAGAAAGGAAAGCATCGCCATGATCACCGCCTTTGACCCCAGTAAGCAGCAACTCAATCTCAATCCCAACCTCAAAACTTTGCTTTACTTACACTCAAACCAGAAGGGTTGGGGGTTGGGGGTTGGGGGTTGGGGGTTGGGGGTTGGGGGAAGGGGACACAATTGAACTCTTTACTATCGCCTTTATAGGGTGGCATGAAGAAGAATCGGAAGAAGTCACGGCAAACTCGTCGAGATCACAAGTTGCAGGTAGGGAGAGAATGAAATGGTGTACAAGTGAAGAGAGGGGTATTTTTGGGAATAAAAAGATAAGGGTGTTTTACTAGTAACAGCTAAAGTGTCATTTCATCGCATCACTTGACAGAGACTGACGGTAGGGGGTCTGAGTCTAATTTAGTGAAAGAGAGGGGGTGTTCCAATAATATTGGCATTCTCCAGGGGGTGGCGCTGTAAATTACCCTTTTTTTTTATATATATAATCTTTGTCAGTCTCTCTTGGTGGTTAGCGTTCACTTTCATAGTCATCTCCAATCGCTATATGGGATATTATTGTTCTACTAATACTGTGTGCCTCTAATGTAAAGCTAAGGTGGGCAAGTCAACCAAGCTCACAACTGCAGGATTTTGTAACCAAAGAACAACCATATAACCACAGCAGAATAGCAAACAAACAGATCAGAACTAAGGAAGAAAACAGATCTGTAAATCGGAGTTTCGAGTCCAGCTTCTGGAATTTATGAGATGATCAGAATATAGCCCAGATTAAAGGACTGAATCAGATTTATGAATAGGGTCATAAGAGATCATAACTCGTGAACAAACATCCATAGAAATCAGAAATAACTAGACGTATCTATCGATCTCAGAAAAACAGAACAGATTAGGTCAAAATATCCAATAGGACAGAAATGTGGGTGATTTGTGTAGCAGACCAACCAGTGGTCTGATGGGGCCCAAACTGAGATCTAACCACCTTCAGATGGGGCCTAACACTCGACCAAAAGATGGAGATAATCAGGTGGTTAAAAGCCCTTAAATCAAGGATGGATTTGGGAACAATAGAGAGACTGGAAAATAGAAAGTACTGCAGATCAGTAGTGCTTTACCTGGGATGAACTGAGATGGAATTTGATACCTTGGAGTGCTTGTAAACAGTAAGAGAAAAGATAATAAAGTAGAAGAGGACCTCTCGGGCTTCTCACCGCAGAGAGTCAATTGGATCAAACACCAATTCCATCAGCCTTGATCAAACACAAGACAACTCTTCATGGAGAAGACAATAGCAGTAACCATTAATTTGTTCATCAAAATTGTTCCAGTTTTTGGAGCCTCCTCTTCTTTATTTATAATGATGGGATAGAGAA
Source organism: Macadamia integrifolia (assembly GCF_013358625.1). NCBI lineage: Eukaryota > Viridiplantae > Streptophyta > Magnoliopsida > Proteales > Proteaceae > Macadamia > Macadamia integrifolia. Next base: position 40,323,157 of record NC_056561.1, on the reverse strand, counting down.
TTACAAAATAGAAGGTTCCTTAAAATGAGACCTTAATTTAGTCTCCTAACAATACTTACTAAAAATTGAAATTAGAAACTAGCTGGAAAAGGAAACTAACTACTAATGACTTGACTCCTAAGAAAACAAGTATAACTTAAACTAAACCCAACTTAAAAGGAAACTAATGAAAAAGGAAACAAACTAGTAATCTCGTATGCAACCTTAAAGCTCCTCTTTTAGGCCCATAAAAGTGGTCTATTACACTCAAAACACATGGGATCAAAGGCCCAACATGTATAGAACCCAACCCTAGGCTTATTCCTAATAAAACAAGCCTAGTTTGGTGAAGAATCTGCATCAGCCTCTTGGGTTAATTACTCCTGAATTTCATTCTTTTTCTTATTAAATAAATTAGTATATCACTCTGACTTATTTGAACTTCATTTTGGATTTGTGGTATGTGTTATGTGGTATGTCAAGGGCAGTTACTCTATATTGTTTGATATGGCTAGGCTGCAAGAAAGAGAGCTGAAGAAGCACAGAGAACAGCCTTGGAAGCTGAGAGAAGAGCAACTGAGGAAGCTGCAGCAAGGGAAGCTACTGAAACTAGGAAAGTGCTTGCAGCACAGGTGGGACAAAAAGAAGTTACTGATCTCAGGACGGATGCAAGTGGAGAAGCATTACTAGAATTAAAGAATAAAGGTCTTCAGTCGAAGCAATTGGAACTGAGTGGCTGCAGTGAAGTGCAATCAATAGGTATTGCATTTTGTGAGAGATATGTTACCTTAGAAGGATTAGTCAATTTGTTGTTCGAACTTGAAGTTGGTTACTCGAAAGTTTTATGTGTCCTCTTGATGGATAAAATATTTTATTGAAAAACACCAACATTTTTCAAAACTGGAACTATTGTTTGCACACTTGGTGAAAGCACTTCAAATTCAATTATTGGCTTCTTCCCATGTGACTCTTCCATTTTTGTTATGACCCTTATTGTTTTTATCTAATTTTGAGACTTAGTTCTATGCCTTCAATTGAGCTTACACGTACCTAATGTGATTACAGGTAATGTGGTTAAAGGTGCAGAAAGTGCACTGAAAGTAGAGGCAGAAAGACTACAGAAGTACAAAGAATTAGATGAAAAGAATCAGTCATTGAGATTGACTTCCAATAAGGTAATGTTGCACTGATGCAAATTCTGTTGCTTCTAATTCATAGCTGAAATACTCTTGCCTTTTTGTTATATATTTTTAGTATTGAACTTCATTGTCCCCCTCCCCCCACACCCCCCCCCAAAAAAAAAGACTTTGGTTAGAGTTTTTTTTTTTAATATTCTATTTAAAATTCAACTGATAGGTTTATTTTCAGAATTGAAAGAGTGTTCCTATATTTTTCTTTTGATAAAATTTTCCATCATTTGTTGGTAAGTCTTACATGCCTCAATGTTAATTAATGGTCTTAAATTTCATAGTTGGAGGAATGCATTTTATTCTGTTACAAGTCATTTTGATTCCAGCTTATCTTCTTTTAGTAGTTTTGACTTATTTCCCTCGACATATTGATTGAAAAATTTTGTTTTTCGCAGGATTTTCGTAGCCATGAGCAGCAGATTGCTAGGCGAATAAGACAAATAACAGGGTTTAAAGAGAATGTTAGGTGCGGTGAACCCTTTTACGTGACTATGAACTGTTGTGTGGATTCTGATTTTCAATTTGTCATCTAGGTTTGTGTCATTATTTTCTTCGTCCTATGCGCTGAGACAAATTGAATATGGTCGTGGATGCTGTTTTTTGCCATGTATTGTGCTTGTAGAACACATGCTGAGATAAACTACATTTATCCCTATAAGATTTGTAATATGAACACCCTTAATCTTTCATTCGCTAAACCTACAAATAGCAACAGAATAATAAGATTTCATATCATCACTGCTCTTGGGGAAGAATCAATTATTACAGTACACTAAGGAATATATATTCCAATGGGAGGAAGAACCCAACCCATGCCTAAAGAAACCAAGATAAATCCATAAAATTTTAAATGGGGTGTTTGTTGGAAGTAAAATTGTTGTAAAGTGATATGAAGATATGTGAGCCTACGAGATAGAGGAGGTAGGAGGTCAATTTGTTTTATTTATTAATTATATTTCAGTATAACATGAAAGATTTATCATTTTAATGAATTATTCAACGTGCATCCAAATGCACCAAAATTTATTTGACGTGAAACGTCTTGGATTTACATCTTTCTGACTTTTTTCCCACATACCACTTCTATTCACTTGTTTGATTTCAGTAATGAGAATTATTTTACTGGTATCCAGACAAAAGCTTTGCCTCAAATGCCATTGTATATGCTCTTTGGTTGCATCTGTCTAATGCGCTACCATTTCTCTTTCCATCTAAAGCCATAATATAGCACCTTATCATTGTTTATACTTTTGAGAGCTTGAACTACCTCCTAGTTAAAAGGTTGGTTGGTTCATTGGAGTTAATACTTCCAGATTCTCAGCTCACTCATCATCTTCTTGTTGTTATAATTAGTATTTTTTTGTTGTGTCTTGATATACTTTGTTGTTGCCACTACTTAAAAGCTTGAGCTTTTGAGATAAGTGGTTGTTACATGGTATCAGAGCCATAAGGTCGGGTTTTCGTTCCCTGGTAAGTTCGAGGGGTTTGTTTTATGTGTTGTTGTGCCCCTACATTCTGCACCCCTCTGTACCATGTGATGTCACATGCAGATCTGTGTGCATGTATGGGCCTGCACATGCTGGGGGATGTTGTGTGTTTATATACATTGTTGTATCCCTTAACAGTTCGAGCTTTTGAGATAAGGGGTTGTAACATATTTCACATTGTTAACTGTTAGGCTAGGCAATCCACCTTGATAAATTGGGAAGTCCTGCACATGTTTAGATTTTTTTTTTTTTTTGATAGGTAGGGAGGGAAGTAGGTAACAGCCAGGAGGCTCAAACATGTTTAGATTAACTTGGCCATATCTCCATATCTCTCATGCATTGGTTAGGTTGGATTTTTCTTGCCTGTTATTGAACATTTATAGGGTTAGTTGGACATATACCAAATACTACATGGTCGATGGTGCATTGAAATGTGAGTTCAAAGTTCATTGTTACTCTTGCAGAATGAAGGCAGAAGAATTGGTAAAAGATTTCAATAATCCTATTTGCCCTCAGTCTGTTTGTGTTGGAGTGTTTGCAAAGAAGGTATGTGCATTATCTTTTGGGTGACATGTTTTTCCTTTACAACAATTATTTTGTGACTATGTGGGGAATATTGAATTATCCTTAAAAAGTTTCTTAAATAATTCTTTTATCACTTCTTTCGAGTAATTCTGATAGGTTTTGATTCTTTGGACTGATTCTAACCAGAATCTTGTTTGACTCAAGTTTGATTCTGAGTGATTTTTTCGATATTTGTTTTTTTTAGCAGTTTTTCAAGAGAAATTTCGGGCTCGTTTGATTTTGTTTCTGCTGGTTCTGTTCTAAGAAACAAGTTTTGGAGTTGAAAAAAGTGTTTGATTTTTCTATTTCCGGAAACGTTTTTAGGAGACATTGATATTTACTCTCTTGATCTGGAATGGAAGCTGGTGCTAAATGCCACTCTGTAGACCAGAATAAAGCAGGCATTCTGGCAGTTACACTTGAGGATCATGTTCTGATTAAATAAACAATTGCCATTTAAGTGGTTATGGCTTTTCGATAGTGAAACTAACAGCCTCCAGAAGCTTGTCATTTTTTCTAAATATGGCATAAGTAATTATCAGCACCATCCCTGGTCAGTGCACTCAAAATAGGGCAGACTTTATCACCCCTAATTTGTATGAGCCAGGTGCACTTGACGAACAAGAAACACTAGTAGACTTCTCCTTATACCCAGTTTCAGAAATATCGAGAAAAAAAAAATCACTGTTTTTAACGAAGAAACCTGAACATAAAACACACCAATCTTCCAAAACACCATCATTATATTCCCTGATTAAAACAATTTCTCCACTACCATAATCACTATGACTTCACCAAATCGAAAGAGCAAAAAAAGAGCAATCAGAACCACCCCCCCCCCCAAAAAAAAAAAAAAAAAGAAAAGCCCATGAAGAACACATCCATGAAGTAATTTGAGCAATCAGGCAAGAAAAACATACCAGGCGGAGATTTTCTGCTCTGCAATCTTGTGGGTGTTCTAGGTTGCAAGTTGATGATAATGTTCACCTACTCCTTGACGTCTTCTCCTATCATCCATATTTTCGAATTTCTCGAAAAAGAAAAAAAAATAAAAAATAAAATAAAATGGTGATCTTTCCCACGGATCACAAGAGAAAACCTCAATCCCCCAACTGTTACGGAACGGAAATCAGAGATGATAACTCGTCAAAAACTTAGGGCCAAGAAATTTTACCTTGTAGAGATGGTGAATGTGGTGAACAATGATGACTTGATCCTAGCAGATTGATGCAAGACGATGAACACTTCACAGTCAGAGTCTCTGGGTTAAGGGAATGATAGGGATGATAGAGAGAGCACCAGCTTGTAGCAAAAGGAAAGAGAATGACGAAAAAAGAGCGATAGGTGGTATTTCATGGGGGCTTCAACAATCTTTTGGCCAACAAGTTGTTTCATAAAATAGAAAAATAGGCCTGACTTGTTTCTCCATTCCTGTTTCTAGACACATAAATAGGCATAAATTTATATTTCTATTTCAAAAAGTGGGTGAAACGAAATAGGAAAATCAAATGGTCTTTTGGGGTGTCTTTCCGTTTCCAAACACAGAAAAACGGAAAAACACGTTTCTGGAAACAAAATCAAACGGGTTCCGTTTCTTATTTCAAGACTCACTTCCTCGTCTTTTGTGAGAATCAACTATGATAATAAGTAATTCGCTTAGGCTGTGTTTGGTTGCAAGGGAAATTTAAAGGGAAGGGAGGTGAAATTTTCAAACTTAAAAGAGAAACTTTTGTAATCATTACCCCATGTGATTGTATAAACTACTTAATTTTTTCTTAACCATATTTAGTAATAATACATTTTACATGTAATTTTTATTTTACATATTATAGCAAAGAGTTTTGGATGCAAAGTAAAGTGAAATTTAATAATCAAATATAAAATGATTTGAAGTTAATAATATAGTCACATGGGGTAATTGTAGAAACGCAACCCTAAAACGATGTAGAAGATAATGGAAAAACAAGAACAAGCAATGCACACAGATTTACGAGGTTTGGCAAGATTGCCTACGTCCTTGGTGAGATGAGATCCTGCTTCACTATCAATGGAGAATAGGGTTACAACGCTCGTCCCTCACACCTCTCAGTATTGCTTGCATTACAGAGAATAGGGATCGTCGTCCTGCCTGTCGAGGCGCTGCACCAATACTCCCTGGATTAAACTGTGATGGAATACAAGACATCGTACACCAACAATCTTCACCTTGGCTTGAATTTTGTCAAGCCTCCTGTAAAAATAACCTATAGACGTCTTCATCCCCGTACCTCATCAGAGGTACAAACCCGCACCTGTCTGGTGCGTCCCTCATCTTCAACAATGAGTAATATTAATCAAGTCCAAACAGGACTCGAACTTCTCTGTAGTAACTAGCTTGGTAAACATATCTGCATGATTGAGATCTGTATGAATTTTTCTCAAGTGAATACCGCCTTCTGACACAAGCTCCATGATCTTGTGAAATCTCACATCAATATGCTTTGGCCTTGCATGAAACACCTGATTCTTTGTAAGATGTATGGCACTCTGACTGTCACAATGTAACACTGTACCTCCTTGCACCAACCCCAACTCACGAACCAGTCCAGCCAACTAAACTCCTTCCTTGGCAGCCTCAACTGCCCCTATGTACTCTGCCTTTGTAGTGGACAATGCAACTATAGACTGAAGCATCGCCCTCTATGATATAGGTCCACCAACCAATGTAAATACATATCCTGTAGTAGACCTCCTCTTGTCCGAATCACCAGCATAGTCAGAATCAACATAACCTGCCAATTCCGTGGAACTTCCCTTGCCACTGAACATAACACCTGTATCTTTAGTCTTGCTCAAATATCGGAAGATCCACTTTATTGCATTCCAATGCTCATTCCCTGGATTACTCATGTATCTGCTAACAACACTGACTGCATGAGACAAATCCGGATTGCTACAAACCATGGCATACATGAGACTCCCAACTACGCTAGTATAGGGGACCTAAGACATATGCTCCACTTCCTCATGTGTTGTAGTGTCCTTTTCAGATAACTTGAAGTGGCTAGCTAACGGAGTGTTAACCGGCTTAGCCTTTTCCATGTTGAAATGCTCTAGCACCTTTTCAATATACCTCTTCTGGGTTACCCAAAGTTTACCTGCATTTCTATCTCTAAGGATTTCCATGCCAAGGATCTTCTTAGCAGCACCAAGATCCTTCATCTCAAATTCAGCACTCAACAAAGACTTCAAAGAGACTCTATGTCATGTTTATTCTTTGCAACAATGAACATGTCATCAACATAAAGCATCAACAAAATAATAGAATTATCCCATGACACTTTATAATAAACACAACTATCATACTCACTTCTTGTGTAATCAATCTTCATCATGTGGGAATCAAAGCGTTTGTACCACTGCCTAGGAGATTGTTCAAGACCATAAAGCGACCTCTTAAGCAGACAACCATGATATTCCTTTACCTGCACCTTAAAACCTTCAGGCTACTTTATGTAAATCTATTCCTCCAGGCCACCATGAAGAAATGCAGTCTTCACATCAAGCTGTTCAAGCTCCAAATCATACATGGCCACCAAAGCAGGTAATACCCGGATCGAAGTTTGTTTTACCACTGGAGAATATTTCATTGTCGTTTATCCCCTCCTTCTGTGCATAGCCCTTGGCTACAAGTCTAGCCTTATACCTTTCACGCTTCTTAGATGCTGCCTCTTTCTTATGAAAGACCCATTTACACCCAATGATTTTTCTTCCCTTGGGTTTTTCCACAATCTCACAAGTCTTGTTCTTCTGTAGAGACTCCATTTCCTCCATCATAGCTGCCATCCATTTATCATGTTGTGTATCACTCAAAGCATCATGGTAGGAAGATGGATCACCTGTACTTTCAGTGAGGGCATAGGCAACCATCTCCTCAAATCCCTATCTCACAGGTACTTTGTGAGTACGCTTCCCTTTACCCTTTGCCATAGTATAGGGAACTTCTACTATTTTCTGTTGTCCTAGTAAGCCACTAGATGACTCATTCTCTTCTTGTTTCTGACTCACCTAACTCCACCTGCACAGTAGAATCTTCTTTGTTTTTATCAACTGCTTGTGAATTACAACTTGACTTCACCATATGAGACTCATCAAACACGTCCCTGCTAATCACAACTTTCTATAAATTTGGATCCCACAACTTAAATCCCTTTACACCTTTTTTAAAACCAAAAAAGATACACTTCTTAGACTTTGAGTCTAACTTGGAACGCTACTCACTCTCAACATGTTCATAGGTTGGACAACCAAATATTTTTAGAATAGAATAATCTATTGGTTTTCCTGTCTATACCTCTTCGGGAATTTTACAATTAATCGCCTTTGATGGAGACCTGTTGATGAGGAAATATGCCATATTCACTGCTTCTGCCCAAAATCTCTTGCTTAACCCTGCATTCAGCCTCATACTCCGAGCTCTTTTTAGAAGTGTTTTGTTTATCTTTTCAGCTACACCATTTTGCTGTGGTGTCTTTGGAACAGTGAAGTGACGTGTAATCCCTTCAGCTTTTCATAATTTTAGAAACGGCTTGTATATGTACTCCCATCCATTATCTGTTCTCAAGTACTTAATTTTCTTTCCTGTCTTCCTTTCTACCTCAGCCTTCCATTCCTTAAATTTAGTGAACACCTCACTTTTATGCTTCATGAAGTAGATACAGACTTTCCTTGAGTAATCATCAACAAATGTCACGAAGTATTCTGCTCTACCTTTAGATTTTGTTGTTGAAGGACCCTATACATCGCTATGTACATAATCAAGCACCCCTTTACTCTTATGTTTTGCATTTTTTAAACTAACCTTACAGTGTTTCCCGAACACACAGTACTTGCAGAAGTTCAATTTACAAGTTTTCACTCCCTTCAACACTTTCCTTTTATGAAACTCCATCAATCCTCTTTCTCCCATATGTCCTAACCGCATGTGCCATAGATATGTATCATCTGTATCAGATCCTGCATCTGTAGTCACAGATGCTCCACCTGTAACAGTGCTCCCTATGAGTCTGTATAGATTTCTTGTTAGCTGTCCCTTCATGACAACCATAACACCCTTAATAACTTTGAGAACTCCACTTTCTGCTATGTACTTATAGCCATTTGAGTCAAGTGCCCTTAAAGATACTAAGTTTTTCCTTAATTCTAGTACATGTCTCACATTTGCTAAAGTTCTTACTGTCCCATCAAACATCTTGATTTTGATTGTGCCTATCCCAATGGTCTTGCATACAGCATCATTCCCCATTAGGACAGACCCACCATTATATGGTTGATATGTATCAAACCAATCCTTATGTGGACACATGTGATATGAACATCCATAATCTAAAATCCTAGAATCAGAAGATTAATTCTTACCTAATGATATAGAGAGTACATCTCCATCATCTCCATCTGAACTGTCAACCACGCTAGCTTCTTCAGATGCCTTATTTACACCTTTCTTCTTCAAGTCTGCCTTCCTCTTCAAGCAGTCTCTCTTCAGATGACCTTCCTTCTTGCAATAGTAACAAGAGACATTTGTCTTTACCCCTTTTGATTTCGATCAACTCTTCTCTAATCCCTTCTAATTTGATCTCCCTCTTTCCTGCTTCTTGTCACCTCCAAAAAGACCTTCTCCTTGAGATTTCGTATTATTAGCCTTCTTCCTTGTATCATTGGACATGAGGGCAGCCGCGACTTTATCCATCTCAAGGGTCTCTTTCCCGTACAAGAGAGTCGTTACCAAGTGATCATATGATTCTGAGAGCGATGACAGTAACAATAACGCCTTGTCTTCATCCTCAATCGTAACCTCTAGGTTTGCAAGTTTACTTACGATTTGATTGAACATGTTAAGATGCTCTAATAGATTCGTATCTTCCTCCATCTATAGAGAATGCAATTGTTTCTTCGCGAACAACTTGTTCGTTAAGGACTTCGTTATGTAGATGCTTTTAAGTTTTGCCCATAACTGCAGTGCAGATTCAATACCCACAACATATTGTAGGGCATCATCAGAAAGATTCAATCAAATAGCACTTACCACCTTTTCCTTCATCTCTTCACAATCTTCATCAGTAATTTTTACAGGTTTCTTCGACTTCCCCAACAATGTTTTCGCCAAATCCTATCGTATTGGAAGATCCTTCATCCTTTGACGTCAGAGGGTGAAATTGTTCTTCCCATTAAACTGCTCGATATCATACTTGACATTAGATCCATTCCCTCCCATCATGATAGTAAACCCTAGAAAACGGAAACCTAGAGTTCTGATACCAATTTGTAAAAACGCAACCCTAAAACGATGCAGAAAATAATGGAAAAACAAAAACAAGCAATGCACACTGATTTACGAGGTTCGACAAGATTGCCTACGTCCCTGGTGAGATGAGATCCTACTTCACTATCAATGGAGAATAGGGTTACAACGCTCGTCCCTCACACCTCTCAGTATTGCTTGCATTACAGAGAATAGGGACCGCCGTCTTGCCTGTCGAGGCGCTGCACCAATACTCCCTGGATTAAACTGTGACGGAATACAAGACATCGTACACCAACAGTAATGTTTACAAAAATTAATTTTTCAGGTATGAAAATTTCACTTCCCTTCCCTTTAATTCCCCTTGCAACCAAATGGAGCCTTAAGGAATCAATTGCAAGAATCAACGTGCTTCCCTGAAAATCGCTTCAGAAAGTTCTAAGTTAAACCGAATGCAGCCAAAATGTCTAATATGCCTAGGGGAATGAAAGTCTACCAAGGGGCATCGCTATATCTTACCCATCCAATAAGATTAGCTGATTCTCATTCTAGAGATGTTATTGAAGCTCTTTTAAGCACATAGTCCAAACAGAATTGAGATGAAAGAAATTTAAATCTTATAGGGTCTCCTTCACATTTGTTTGTTATATGTATGTCATGAAAGATTTAAACTCAGTACCAGTAGCAGGATTGGACTCTGCTGATCATCCCAAGTTGACTTGGCCAATCCATCCCGACTTCAGCTGAATTTTTCCTATCTTGGAAGGGAAAACCTGGAAATCAGAGGGATCAAACTCAGCTGAATAGCTGATACCAATTTGACTTGGATGATCAGACCTATCCATTCCCTACTAATACTCGCTATGAAATTAGCTCTATTCTCGCATTCATTTTGACAAGGAAAATTGTGTTTTTATCTTATCTGAAGGATGAGGGTACTCTCGCTGCAGGTGGTCTTATGTATTATTTTTTTTAACATCAATTGTGGGGATTAGCGCTATCATAGACCTTGGAAAGTTGGAAGTAGTTAATGACTTTGAGCCCCATTTTGATACTGCAGGTTGTCTCCCAATGTGAAAACCCGGTTGCAGTTGCTGATACTGCTTTTGCTTGTGGCCATGTCATTGCTCTCGTGACTAAACATGTATGCTCTCCTATTTTATTAATTTCCATTGGGAACTGAAATGAAATGTCAAGCAGAACTTAATGTTCTTCTTACTACTCTCCCACTTTCTTACCAGTTTTCTAGATGGATGTAGGTGTAGGATTTGCTCTAATTACTCAACAGTTTTATTTTTTCAATTTTATTTTGTCAATGTTATACGTTAAAGCTGTTTCATAAGATTGTCTCGTTCTTTTTATCTAATAATTAATTGTTGATTAGGTCCCATTGGTAATGGATCTTGTTCTTGCTGAGTTCCATAGAGCTTGCATCTATACTGTTCCAAAGCATATACATTACTCTCAGGTGAGTTGGTTTCATCGCTTGGCCATGTGACCATTTCTTACTAACTCTTGAAGAGGCTTATGGTCTCTAATCCAATGCATTAAAAGCTCCTTTCCCGTGTTAAGTTGTGTTTGTATCATATAGGTGTGATTGTACTCATCTTTATTTTTCTGTCCTTAAGTACACGTATGTGGATCCTGTCCTTTATTGTAATTTTCCTTAATAAATAACTTCCCCCATCCACGGTTTGAGAATTCAGCCTTTCTTTCGAACCATGGGCTGTTCTCTCCACTTTCTCTTTTTGCTCTCTTATCTCTCTTCAACCTTCGTCTCTCTTCTCTCTTCCTCAATGTTCAGGTACTGATATCAAGTTCTAGTATCAGAACATTGATTTCAGTATCTGAGGTTCCTTCTTCATCCTTGTTTTGAGTGTGGTTAGGGTTTTCTCCTCTCTTTTGATGTACAGCCAACTATGCAGTTTTTTTAATGGAAAACTCACCTCAGTGCGCATATGGCACACTTCTCGCATTTATTTTTTAGCCCATATTTGTTATGAACTCAAACCAATTCTTGGACCTGCCCCTGTTTCAGTCGGCATTCAGAAGTAAAGAAGCTTATTATAAGATGATCGGTTATCGGGAAGAAGATGGGAAGATTGAAAGTACTGAGAGATTTTTGGAACGCATTGCATCTTATATGAAACTTTATGGTGCACTTGTGCAGGTTGGTTGCTATCTACTATCAGCCAGCATTGTTGAAAATTTTCAATTTGTTCTAATTTTCCATATTTCTACTCTAGCATTTGTCAATAATCAATCTGCAAAATTGTTTTTTCATATTAGAAGTTCTTTTCTATCAATTTTGACATAACAAAATGCAATGATTATTATGGCAGACTGAAGTTGGTGGTGTAAACATGCTCAAGGAGGGATGGGCATGGCTGGCGAGGTTCTTGAATGTGCTTCCCGCCAATGTATATACCGCAGTTGCTCTCTATTCATTTCTACAGGTAAGTCATGTTGAACTCATCTCCATTGAATCCCTCAGCCAGCCTAATTATGTAAACATAATCGAGTTCTATATTTTCCAGATGGCAGGTTTTGCACTATTCAGGAAATATAAATCTCAATTCAGAAAAATCCTAAACATAATTCATAGCCAATTTTTGGATGCACTTGAATCAAGCAGAGATCCAACGCTAAACTCCGTCATTACAAGAATTAAACAGTATATAGAAAAAAAGCAATTCCTCCAAGAACCAGAAGGATGGCGTCTGCAGACTACTTTATTATCACAGACATATGTTCCCGAGTCAGATTCAGGTTTCCATCAAGAACAACATTATCATCAACAACATCATTATCATCAACAACATTATAATCATTCAAATCATTCAAATAAATACCTGTACCAGTATTGATTAAAAAAGGAGAACAATGTACCTCCACATGTGAAGTTATACAAATTGTATGTTACAACTGGCTATAATTTTAAACACTCCATACTCCTTTGTTGTATCGAAGAAAGATTCATATAATTAATTGTATAATTGAGGATGTTATTTTCAGGTCTGCTTTTTATTAATTGTTCTATTTGGCAAGTTAAGAATATGTTAGTGTGTGCTTGTGCTTTTGTGTGTGTGGATCATCCTTTCCTGTTTCTCCATTCCTTTCAGAACCTGAGTGATGGCATTCAACCCAAAATCCCAAACTTCAGGGACTTCCCAATCCCAGTAGTCACACACACTACCTGACCGATGTGGGACTAAACCCTTGTGAACCTAGTCAGGGAGTTGCACTCATCATATCAACTTTTCCCAGCTTTGGGTCATGAACCCCATATGGCCGTGCATAGACGATTTGTTCCTGTACAATTCGATGCATTCAACACAGAAACCCGAGCTTCAAAGTATAGATATTATTGTCAAGTTCATAAGCTCAACAGGTACACATTATCTGGCCGATGTAGGATTAAACCCTAACGTGCCTGACCAAGGAGCTGCACTCACTGCATCACTAAGCAATAAAATATATCTCATCATTTTGATGGGTTCAATTGCACTTGGGGTCCCTTATGTTTGGAGAAACTACAATCGGGATCCCTCCATTAGACTAATGCTAGTCAAAGTTACAAGAGATGTTCTCATGACTCCTAATTTTTTTTGAAAATTAGTAATCTATCCAATCAAAACAATCTCCCAGATAATTAAATTAATCCATTCCCCCCCCCAAAAAAAAAAAAAAAGCTAATTAAATCAGTCTATGTTCTACAATTACCTTCCCTAATTACCTGACCAAGGGTTTGATCAGTTAAGAAGCTTCTTTGGGCTTAGTGGGATAGTTACATTCAAGAAAATTAAGAAACATATTTGGATTAACACCAGTCTTACAAATGGAACCTAATCTTTGTTTTTGCAAATGCTATGGGCTCTAACCATAGTTTCTAACTCATGGGGGATCTCTTTTTAAAGCTGTACTTCTAACTCATGGGGGATCTCTTTTTAAAGCTGTACTATAGATAATTTGTTTCACAAAAAAAAAAAGAAGAAAACCACAGATCATTTGTAGGCCTCATATGGATGTACTGATTACAAAATAGTGGGACCCTGGAGCAAGCCCTAAAAGCATGTGGTTGATCTTTGAAGGGGAAGAGTTTATTTACCAAGATGCTCACATTGTCTCTTGGACGAGTGAATGCTCACATGCTTTCTACTATGTTACATGGTGTGTTTGTGTTTTGTGGTTAACAAAGCCAATGAGCCTCACCATCCGTATTGTGTAATTAGCATTTCTCTTTTTGGTGAAGCATTTCTCAATAAACAAAAGGGAGATATATTGAAACTTTGAAGTCACTAACTATATCATGAAGAGGGTGACACTAGACTAGGGTCGATGACCTTTAGCCCCTTAGTCTAAATAAAGTAGGAAAACAATGCTTTCATCCATCAAAATTAAGTGTGGAAGCTATTAGTTTTGTAAAGTTTTCAGCCCAAAACTTTGAACTTGTAGGTGGAGGGATCCCCAAGTATACAAGGAGATAGTAGCTAATTAGTAAACGGTGTGGGACTAAACTCCTGACACTCCCCTGCATATGTATCAGTACATACTACAAACGTAACACCTGGATACGATGAAAATCCGCTTTGATACCATATAACATTTCCAACCCAAAAGTTCAAACTCGTAGATGGAGGGACTCCCAAGTTTATAAAGGGAGAAATAGGTTAATTAGTAAATGGTGTGGGACTAAACTCCCAACAAATTTAAGCAAGAAACAAGGGTATCTATTTTGATCCAACCAGATTTCTCTTTAGAATATAAGGGTGTTAGAATCTTTAAGGATATGGTCCCTTTTACTTTTCCATTCTACTATATTTGGAAGGCAACAAAAGAAAAACATAATAAGACAAAAGTTACGATGACAATAATGATTAGTTTATGGAGGAGGTTAGGTATGACATCGGTATTCTTATAGTTAGCAGTTCAACTAGTGGGAGGACTGGGATGGGAGGGGAAGAGAAGAAATTTCTAAGGGGAGGAGGAGATCGAGAGATAGACATAGATCTGGGTATACCGGTAGCATACCCAGCCTTTTCCCTTAATTTATATATCTTTATCTTCTTCTTTATTTTCAAATTTTCTTGAGATTTGTTGAAAATGTCCTTAAGATGCAATCATTTTTCCATTAAATATATTTTTCAAGATTTTTTGAAAATCAAATAAAATTATATAAGGATTAGAGAAGTGAAAATGTTTTTTTTTTTTTCAAAATTTAAATACTCTTTTTTTCC